>NC_054469.1:1057056-1132056 GCF_017639515.1 Carcharodon carcharias
GGTTGAGTGATTGTGTATGTGGGCAGTGGGGGTAATTGATGGGTCTGAGTGGATCGGGTTAATTGATCTGAAGGGTAAGGGAATATTTGATCTCGGGGATGAGGGTAATTTTTAAAAATTCATTCATGGGATGTGAGCTTCGCTGGCTGGGCCAGCATTTATTGTCCATCCCTAGTTGCCCTTGAGAAGGTGGTGGTGAGCTGCCTTCTTGAACCGCTGCAGTCCATGTGGTGTAGGTACACCCACAGTGCTGTTAGGGAGGGAGTTCCAGGATATTGTCCCAGCGACAATTGATCTGAAGGATTGGGGGCAATTGATTTGAGGGGATCGGGGTAATTGATGGATCTGAGTGAGTCATGGGGTAATTGATCTGAGTAGGTGGGTGTAACTGAGCTAAAGGGGTGTGAGCAATTGGTCTGAGAGGGCAGGGGGTAATTGATCTGAGGGGATAATTGATCTGGGGGATGGGGGGTGGTTTGGATTCTGCCAGGGCCACTCAGCTCCTGACCTCATTACACCCTTGGTTCAAACATGGACAAAATGGCTGAACTCCCGAGGTGAGGTGAGAGTGACTGCCCTTGATAACAAGGCAGCATTTGACCGAGTGTGGCATCAAGGAGCCCCAGCAAAACTGGACTCAATGGGAATCAGGGGGAAAACTCTCCGCTGGTTAGAGTCATACCGAGCACAAAGGAAGATGGTTGTGGTTGTTGGAGGTCAGTCATCTCAGCTCCAGGACATCACTGCAGGAGTTCCTCAGGGTAGTGTCCTTGGCCCAACCATCTTCAGCTGCTTCATCAATGACCTTCCTTCCATCATAAGGTCAGAAGTGGGGATGTTCGCTGATGATTGCACAATGTTCAGCACCATTCGCGACTCCTCAGATACTGAAGCAGGCCATGTCCAAATGCAGCAAGACCTGGACAATATCCAGACTTGGGCTGACAAGTGGCAAGTAACATTCACACCACACAAGTGTCAGGCAATGACCATCTCCAACAAGAGAGAATCCAACCATCGCCCTTTGATGTTCAATGGCATTACTATCACTGAATCCCCCACTATCAACATCCTGGGGGTTACCATTGACCAGAAACTGAACTGGACTAGCCATATAAATACTGTGGCTACAAGAATAGGTCAGAGGCTAGGAATCATGCAGCGAGTAACTCACCTCCTGACTCCCCAAAGCCTGACTACCACTTATGAGACACAAATCAGGAGTGTGATGGAATACTCCCCACTTGCCTGGATGAGTGCAGCTCCCAGAACACTCAAGAAGCTTGACACCGGCCAGGACGAAGCAGCCCACTTGATTGGCACCACACCCACAAACATTCACTCCCTCCACCACAGATGCACAGTGACAGCAGTGTGTATCATCTACAAGATGCACTGCAGAACTCACCAAGGCTCCTTCAGCAGCACCTTCCAAACCGTTACCACTACCATCTAGAAGAACAAGGCCAGCAGACACATGGGAACACCACCACCTGGAAGTTCCCCTCCAAGTCACTCACCATCCTGACTTGGAAATGTATCACCGTTCCTTCACTGTCGCTGGGTCAAAATCCTGGAACTCCTTCCCTAACAGCACTGTGGGTGTACCTACACCACATGGACTGCAGCGGTTCAAGAAGGCAGCTCACCACCACCTTCTCAAGGGCAACTAGGGATGGGCAATAAATGCTGGCCTTGCCAGTGAAGCTCACATTCCATGGAGCTGACCCACTCATGGTGTCATGGACTGGGCTCTGCCTTCACTCCACAGACCTGAATACTGGTTGGAGAGTGGGGTGCACTCAGGGGACTCCTGTCATTTTTGACTGTATGGTGGTCACCCTTTGCCTCTCTGTCTGCACACTCTTAATCTGTGGAGCAACCACTTCTATAAATATGCTATTCATGTAGCTCTCGACCTCACGGATGGACTAAATTGACATCAGCTGCTGCTCAAGTTCCAAAACCCAGAGCTGAACTTGCTGCAACTGACGACACTTCCTGCACAAGTGGTTATGCAGGACTCGGGAAGCGTCCTGGACTTCCCACATTGCACAGGACTTGCATTCTCAAGGTTGGAGCTGTCTGCCATTCCTTTATTACTTAACCTTGCTACTGCTTAAAAAAAGCTTACCAAAACTAATATACCTTACTATTACACACTGCTGAATTTACTTTATTAGTGAATTAGTTCATAATTTACACAGCTAAATTAATATAATAGAATGTTTCACTCACCTAGCTTGGAGACAAGGAAGCAATCTCATCAACTACTGGAGATAGAAAAAAGTAGTAGGTGGAGCATCTCTTTGCCCTATGCACTGAATTCCCACCTGAACCAAATTCCCAACTCCTCTCTCAATCAGTGTAATCTCGTGTCCACGTGCCCCTTTCTGCATGTGGGCTCAAAACCTCTGCTTGTATATAAAGCCTCAAATGGCTCACTAGCTAGCTCAGCTTTCAGCTACAGTAATTATCACTCAATGGGGGCAAGTACTTTCAGCAATAACTGCCACTTTAGGCAGCTCCCTGTTTAATTCAGCTATTCAATTGACAATGTTTGAAAGTAAAAACCTAACTCTTAATCTAAATTTAAAGTTAATAAAAGCGAATCAGAACTTCCCACCTGAACCAAATTCCCAGTTCCTCACTCAATCTACATCTCACTCAGTGTAGTCTCGTATCCGTGTGCCCTTCTGCTCTCCCTCCTTCGTTCTCTCCATCTCTCACTCCCTTCTCTCCCTTTGCTCACTCTCTTTCTCGTCTCCCATTCTTCTCTCTCACTCTCTCCTTTACTCCCTCCCTCACCTTTTCTCCTCTCATTGTTACACAAGCACATTACCGTTTTGTGTGTAAAGTTAGTGTTTTCTCTTTAGGCCAGTTTTGATCGACATGAACAAGGTTTATCGACAGAAAAACCAGGAGAACCTGGAACAAGCATTCACCATCGCTGAGCGGGAGCTGGGGGTCACCAGGCTGCTTGACCCTGAAGGTAAAATCAGTCAAAGACTCTGCTAGCCTCGGAGCTACCTGCAAATTGTTGCCATAATGCCCTGGAGCCTGTCTGGCCCTACCCCTACCCCAGGCGCCCCATCTCTTCTTTGCTTATCTCCCCTTATTCTCCCCATATTCTCTCCCCTGAACGCTCCCTGACTCCGCACCCATCTCTTCCACTGCCCTCCCATCCCCTGCCCCCCAATTTCCTGACAGCAGCTCATCCCTGTTCTGGTGCTGTCCCCACCTCCCTTTTCTCCTCCTTTTCTCCCCTGTTCCCTCCCTAAAATCCCCCCACGCACCCCCCATCTCCCCTGGCTCTCTCTCACTTCCTACCCCCCCTCTAGCTCTTCCCACCTTGCTCTCTTTCCTGAACCACTCCCTGCCCCCTCCACTGGCTCTCCCCCTGATTGCTGACCCATTTCTTTGCTGTTTTAGACGTAGATGTGCCCCATCCTGATGAGAAATCCATCATCACATACGTGTCCTCTCTGTATGATGCTCTGCCCAGGGTTCCTAACGTGGAGGCTGGAGTCCGAGCCAATGTAAGTACTTCAGATTAAAGGATAAAAGGTTAGTGTGCAGGTACAGCAGGTAATTAGGGAAGCTAATAGAATGTTGTCGTTTATTGTGAGGGGAATTGAATACAAAAGTAGGGAGGTTATGCTTCAGTTATACAGGGCACTGGTGAGACCACATCTGGAGCTCTGTGTACAGTATTGGTCTCCTTATTTAAAGAAAAAGTAAATATGTTAGAAGCAGTTCAGAGAAGGTTTACTGGACTAATACCAGGAATGGGTGAGTTGTCTTATGAGGAAAGGCTGGACAGGTTAGGCTTGTATCCGCTGGAGTTTAGTAGAGTAAGAGGTGACTTGACTGAAACCTATAAGATCCTGAGGGGTCTGGACAGGGTGGGTGTGGGGAGGGTGTTTCCTCTTGTGGGAGAATCTAGAACTAGGGGTCACTGTTTAAAAATATGGGTCACTCATTAAAGACAGAGATGTGGAGAATTTTTTTTCTCTCTGAGGGTTGAGAGTCTTTGGAACTCTCTTCCTCAAAAGGCAGTGGAAGCAGAGTCTTTGAATATTTTTAAGGCAGAGTGAGATAGTTTCTCGATTAACAAGGGGGGTGAAAGGTTCTCAGGGTGGGCAGGAATGTGGGGTTGAGGTTACACTCAGATCAGTCATGATCTTATTGATTGGCAGAGCAGGCTCGAGGGGCTGAGTGGCCTATCCTGCTCCTAATTTGTACGTTCGTACCAGTCAGCTCAGGAACACCAGAAAAAGGAGGAGTAGACCATTCGGCCCATCGAGTCTGCTCCACCATTCAATGCCATAATTGTTGACCTTGGGCTTCAACTCCATTTTCCTGCCCACTCCCTATATCCTTCGATTCCCCGAGGCACCAAAAACCTGCCTATCCCAGCCTTAAATGTATTCAACGATAGAGCATCCACAATCCTCTGGGATAGAGAATCCCCAAAATTCAAAACCCTTTGAGTGAAGTAATCTCTCTTCATCTCAGTCCTAAATGATTGGCCCCTAATCCTGAGACTGTGTCCCCATGTTTTAGATTCCCTGACCAGTGAAACGATCTGTCAGCGTCTACCCTGTCAAACCCCTCAGAATTTAGTACATTTCAATAAGATGCACTGGTAGTAATCTTCTGAGAATCTTTAGATTCTGGAAAAGTTCCAAAGGATTCAGAAGGTAAAGTCGCACGGGATCAGAGATGAGCTGGCAAGATGGATACAGAATTGGCTTGGTCATAGAAGTCAGAGGGTAGCAGTGGAAGGGTGCTTTTCTGAATGGAGAGCTGTGACTAGTGGAGTTCCTCAGGGATCAGTGCTGGAACCTTTGCTGTTTGTATTATACATAAATGATTTGGAGGAAAATGTAACTGGGCTAATTAGTAAGTTTGCAGACGACATCAAGGTTGGAGGAGTTGCAGATAGTGAAGAGGATTGTCAAAGGATACAATGGGATATAGATCGGTTGGAGACTTGGGCGGAGAAATGGCAGATGGAGTTTAATCTGGACAAATGCGAGGTAAT
This sequence comes from Carcharodon carcharias, assembly GCF_017639515.1. NCBI lineage: Eukaryota > Metazoa > Chordata > Chondrichthyes > Lamniformes > Lamnidae > Carcharodon > Carcharodon carcharias. The sequence goes on from NC_054469.1 coordinate 1,062,104, forward strand.
GCATTTTGGAAGGTCTAATACAGGCAGGAATTACACAGTAAATGGCAGAACCCTTAAGTGCATCGACGGGCAGCGGGATCTGGGTGTCCAGGTCCACAGGTCACTGAAAGTGGCAACGCAGGTAGATAAGGTGGTCAGGAAGGCATATGACATGCTTGCCTTCATTGGCAGGGGTATTGAGTATAAAAGCTGGGAAGTCATGCTGCAGCTGTATAGAACCTTGGGTAGGCCACACTTGGAATATTGTGTGCAATTCTGGTCACCACATTACCAGAAGGATATGAAGGCATTGGAGAGGGTGCAGAGGAGGTTTACCAGGATGCTGCCTGGTCTGGAGGTTATTAGCTATGAGGAGAGGTTGGAGAAACTCAGATTGTTCTCACCAGAGCGACGGAGATTGAGGGGCGACTTGATAGAAGTTTACAAAATTATGAGTGGCATGGACAGAGTAGATAGTCAGAAGCTTTTTCCCAGGGTGGAAGAGTCAATTACTAGGGGACATAGATTTAAGGTGAGAGGAGAAAACCATAGAGGAGATGTGCGGGGCAAGTTTTTTACGCAGAGGGTAGTGAGTGTCTGGAATTCGCTGCCAGAGGAGGTGGTGGAAGCAGGTACGATAGTGGTGTTTAAGAGGCAGCTTGACAAATACATGAATAGGATGAGAATAGAGGGATACGGACCCCAGAAGTGCAAAATGTTTTAGTTGACGGGTAATATGATCAACGCAGGTTTGGAGGGCCGAAGGCCTGTTCCTGTGCTGTACTTTTCTTTGTTCTTTGGATTGGAAACCTTTACTCAAAAAGAGAGGGAGACAAAAACAGGTAACTATAGGCCAGTTAGCTTAACACCTGTCATTGGGAAAATGTTAAGAGTTTATTATAAAGGACGTAATAGTAGAGCATTTAGAAATGCAGAATATAATCAAGCAGAGTCAGCATGGCTTCATGAAGGGGAAATCATGCCTGACAAATTTATTAGAACTCTTTGAGGAGATAACAAGCAGGATAGATAAAGGGGAACCAGTAGATGTAATATATTTGGATTTTCAAAAGGCATTTGATAAGATACTGCTCATAAGGCTACTTAATAAGATAAGAGCCCATGGTGTTAGAGGTAGTGTATTAGCATGGATAGAGGATTGATTAACTAATAGAAGACAGAGAGTTGGGATAAGGATGGAATTTTCAGGATGGCAGTGCCACAGGGATCAGTGCTGGGGCCACAAGTATTTACAATATATATTAATGACTTGGATGAGAGAAATGAATGCACTATTGCCAAGTTTGTGGATGATACAAAAATAGGTAGGAAGGCAAGTGGTGAGGGTGACACAAGGAGTCTACAGAGGGATACAGACAGGTTAGGTGAGTGGGAAAAAACTTGGCAGATGGAATATAATGTGGGAAAATGTGAGGTTATGCACTTTGGCAGGAAGAATAGAGGAGCTGAATATTATTTAATTGGAGAAAGACTGCAGAAAGCTGCAGCACAGAGGGATTTGGGGGTCCTTGTGAATCCCAAAAAGCTAACATACAAGATCAACAGGTAATAGGGAAGGCAAATGGAATGTTGGCCTTTATTTCAAAGGGAATGGAGTATAAATATAGGGAAGTCTTACTAAAACTGCACAAGGCACTAGTTAGACCACACCTAGAATACTGTGAACAATTTTGGTCCCCTTATCTAAGGAAAGATACACTGGCATTGGAGGCAGTCCAGAGAAGCTTCACTAGGCTGATCCCGGGTATGGAGGGATTTTTCTTATGAGGTGGTTGAGTAGGTTGGGCCTGTACTCATTGGAGTTTAGAAGAATGAGAGGTGACTTTATTGAAACATATAAGATTCTTAGGGGGCTTGACAGAGTAGATGCTGAGAGGTTGTTTCCCCTTGTGGGAGAGTCTAGGATCAGAGGGCATCATCTCAGAGTAAGGGGGCACCCATTTAAAACAGAGATGAGGAGGAATTTCTTCTGAAGGTGGCGAATCTGTGGAAATCTTTACCGCAGAGAGCTGTAGAGGCTGGGTCATTAAATATATTCAAGGCTGAGATAGACAGATTTTTAATCAGTAAGAGAATCAAGAGTTATGGGGAAAATGCAGCAAAGTGGAGTTGAGGATTATCAGATCAGCCATGATCTCATTGAATGGCGGAGCAGACTCGATGGGCCAAATGGCCTCCTTCTGCTCCTACATCTTATGGTCTAAGTCTCCTCTCAGCCTTCTTTTCTCCCAGGAAAATAGTCCCAAACTCTCCAATGTATCCCCACAGCTACAGTTGTTTATCCCTGGAATCATTCTTGTGAATCTCCTCTGTACTCTCTCCGATGCCTTCACATCCTTTCTCAAGTATGGCACCCAGAACTGGACGCAGTACTCCAGATGAGGCCGAACTAGTGCCTTATACAAGTTATATTGTATTTTCTACCTGACATCTGTCATACTTATACTTCTTCCTTTTCATCTTCACCCCTATCTCTCTCGTCATCCAGGTGTTCTAGATTTATTTGTCCTATCTCTTCCCTTCAAGGGAATATACCTTTGCCTTGTTTGACCTCTCCAAACATACTTCACTGGGTTGAATTCCATTTCAGCCCACCTGACCAATCCATTGATATCTTCCTGAAGTCTACACCAACTCTCCTCATTATCTACGACACGGCCAATTTTTGTTTCATCTGCAAACCTCTTGATCATTCCCTCCACATCTACATCCAAATCATTAATATACATCACAAAAAGCAGGGGACCTGGTACTGAGCCCTGTGGAACCCCACTGGAAACAGTCTTCCAGTCACAAAAACACCCATCAAAATTACCTTTTGTTTCCTGCCACTGAGCCAATTTTGTATCCAGTTTGTTACATTCCCCTGGATCCCATGGGCTTTTTTTTTAACCAGTCGGCATGTGGTAGAACCCTTGATTCCCTTATCAAAGCCTTGTTAAAAACCATGTAGACCACATCAACTACACTACCCTCATCAATCCTCCTTGTTACCTCCTCAAAAAATTCAATCAGATTAGTCAGACACCACCTCCCCTTAACCAATTTACGCTGACTGTCCCTGATTAATCTGTGTCTCTCCAAGTGACAGTTCATTCTGTCCCTCAGAATTGATTCCAATAACTTGTCCACTACTGAGGCCAGACTGACTGACCTGTAATTATTCGGTCTATCCCTCACTCCCCTTTTAAACAAAAGTACAACGTTAGCAGACCTCCAATCCTCTGGCACCTCACCCGTATCCAGTGAGGATTGGAAAACGATGGTCAGACCCTCCTCAATTTCCTCCCTGGCTTCTTTGAACAGCCTGGGGTACATTTCATCCGGTCCTGGTGTTTATCCACTTTCAAGGATGTTAATCCCCTTCATACTTCCTCTCTCCCTGTGTTTATCACATCCAATACCTCACACTCCTCCTCCTTAACCACAATATCTACATTGCCCCCTCTTTTGTGAAGACAGACACAAAGTATTCATTAAAAACCACACCCACATCCTCTGCCTCCTTTTGGCCTATTATGGGCCCTACTCTCTCCTTAGTTACATACGAACATATGAACTAGGAGCAGGAGTAGGCCACTCAGCCCCTCGAGCCTGCTCCGTAATTCAATAAGATCATGGCTGATTTGATTGCAACTTCAACCTCACATTCCTGCCTACCCCCAATAACCTTTCACCCCCTTGTTAATCAAGAATCTATCTACCTCTGCCAGGCAGGTAAGGGGAATCAGCATGAGGTGATGGAGGAGCCTCAGCCCCTGACTTTGTCCAGCAGGGTATGAGGTGCTTGCTACCTGTGTGGATGAGGTGAAGGACTGACCATGGCACCATGGTGATTGATGCCATTCAAGTGGGGAGAGTAAAGAGGAATGTGGCAGTGATAGGAGACAGTATAGTCAGGGGGATAGATACTGTTCTCTGCAGCCACACCCAGGAGCTCTGAAGGTTGTGTTGCCTGCCTGGTGCCAGGGTTAAGGGCATCTCCTTGTGGTTAGAGAGGATCTTGGAGTGGGAGGGGGAGGATCAGTTGTCTTGGTCCACACGGGAACCAATGCCATAGCAGAACACCATTCCTGGTTCTACTGACGAGGATTTGAGGAGTTAGGGTCCAAACAAAAATGCAAAACATCAAAGGGAATCATCCATGGATTGTTATCTGAGGCACACGCCAATTGGCATCGGGTCAGGCAGATTAGAGAATTAAACCCGTGGCTCATGGAGTGGTGTGGGAAGAAGGGGTTTCAAATCATGGGTCACTGGTGTCAGGGAAGAGTGAGCTATTCCACTGGGATGGGCTGCACCTGAACTGGGTTGAGACAGTGGTCTGGCCAATCGTATAACTAGGGGGAGAGAGCTTTAAACTGACAGGGCGGGAGGGGGTGGGGGTTTGGGTGAAGGGAGATTGAGAAATCCATAGAGAAAGGTCGAGATATCCGAACATCATAGCAGTGTGGGTAAAGACAAACAGTAGGTCAGGAAGGGACAGAGAGTTTGACATTAACATCAGCGAATAAGGCCATTACACGGAATAGAAGTTAAATAATGAAATTAAAGGTTCTTTATCTGAATACATGAAGCATCCGCAATAAGATAGATGAACTAGTAGAATTAAATGGTTTTGATCTAATCCCCATTACAGAGACATGGTTACAAGGTGATCAAGGATGTGAATTAAATATTCCAGGTTACACAATATTTCAGAAAGACAGAGAATGGAAAAGGAGGAAGGGTATCCCTGCTAGGAAAGGGTGACATAAGGACATTAGTGAGAAAGGATCTGGCCTCTGAAGATCATGAAATAGAATCAGTATGGGTAGAAATGAGGAATAGCAAGAGTTGGAAAACACCAGTGGGAGGAGTTTATAGACTCCCTAACAGTAGTTATACCATTGGACAGGGTATTCGGGGAGGAGGTAGCAGTATTGTCACTGGACTGCTGGAAACATTAGAGGGGAGATGAGGAAAATATTTTTCACCCAGAGGGTTGTGAGGGTCTGGAACTCGCTACCTGAAAGGGAAGTAGAGGCAGAAACCCTCAACTCATTTAAAAGGTGTCTCGATATGCACCTCAAGCGCTGTAACCTGCAGGGCCACGGACCGAGTGCTGGGAAGTGGGATTCAACTGGGGGGCTCGTTTTCAGCTTGTTTTTCAGACAGGATGGGCAGAGTGGCCTCTTTCTGTGCCGTAAGCGTTCCAAATTTTCTAAATAGCTGAAAGGGAGGAATGTGCAGGGATGTATAGAGAGGCCATGGGAGTAGCAGTGTGTGAATTGCTCCTTAGGACAGCCAGCACAGACATGCGGGGCTGAATAAACTTCTTCTGACTTAATAGGAAATAGTTTGAGAAACATGAACAGTCGTACCGCATTTATTGTGGACATGCTCGGCTGTTGTGTTGCTAGTATCCATGCAGTGGAGCTGTTACGTTGCTGGTATCCATGCAATGGAGCTGTTGCGTTGCTGATATCCATGCAGTGGAGCTGTTGCATTGCTGTTACCCTTGCAGTGGAGCTGTTGCATCGCTGATATCCATGCAGTGGAGCTGTTGCATCGCTGATATCCATGCAGTGGAGCTGTTGCATCGCTGATATCCATGCAGTGGAGCTGTTGCATCGCTGATATCCATGCAGTGGAGCTGCTGCGTTGCTGGTATCCATGCAGTGGAGCTGTTGCTTTGCTGATATCCATGCAGTGGAGCTGTTGTGTTGCTGATATGCATGCCGTGGAGCTGCTGCGTTGCTGGTGTCCATGCAGTGGAGCTGTTGTGTTGCTGGTATCCATGCAATGGAGCTGTTGTGTTGCTGGTACCCATGCAGTGGAGCTGTTGTGTTGCTGGTATCCATGCCATGGAGCTGCTGCATCGCTGATATCCATGCCGTGGAGCTGCTGCATTGCTGGTATCTATGCACTGGAGCTGTTGTGTTGCTGTTACCCATGTAGTGGAGCTGTTACGTTGCTGGTATCCATGCAATTGAGCTGTTACGTTGCTGGTATCCATGCAATTGAGCTGCTGCGTTGCTGGTATCTATGCAGTGGAGCTGTTGTGTTGCTGTTACCCATGCAGTGGAGCTGTTGCATCGCTGATATCCATGCAGTGGAGCTGCTGCGTTGCTGGTATCCATGCAGTGGAGCTGTTGCTTTTCTGATATCCATGCAGTGGAGCTGTTGTGTTGCTGGTATCCATGCAATGGAGCTGTTGTGTTGCTGGTATCCATGCAGTGGAGCTGTTACATTGCTGGTATCCATGCAATGGAGCTGCTGCGTTGCTGGTATCCATTCAGTTGAGCTGTTGTGTTGCTGGTACCCATGCAGTGGAGCTGTTGTGTTGCTGGTACCCATGCAGTGGAGCTGTTGTGTTGCTGGTATCCATGCCGTGGAGCTGCTGCATCGCTGATATCCATGCCGTGGAGCTGCTGCATTGCTGGTATCTATGCACTGGAGCTGTTGTGTTGCTGTTACCCATGTAGTGGAGCTGTTACATTGCTGGTATCCATGCAATTGAGCTGTTACGTTGCTGGTATCCATGCAATTGAGCTGCTGCGTTGCTGGTATCTATGCAGTGGAGCTGTTGTGTTGCTGTTACCCATGCAGTGGAGCTGTTGCATCACTGATATCCATGCAGTGGAGCTGCTGCGTTGCTGGTATCCATGCAGTGGAGCTGTTGCTTTTCTGATATCCATGCAGTGGAGCTGTTGTGTTGCTGATATCCATGCCGTGGAGCTGCTGCGTTGCTGGTATCCATGCAGTGGAGCTGTTGTGTTGCTGTTACCCATGCAGTGGAGCTGTTACGTTGCTGGTATCCATGCAATGGAGCTGCTGCGTTGCTGGTATCCATGCAGTGGAGCTGTTGTGTTGCTGGTACCCATGCAGTGGAGCTGTTGTGTTGCTGGTACCCATGCAGTGGAGCTGTTGTGTTGCTGGTATCTATGCAGTGGAGCTGTTGTGTTGCTGTTACCCATGCAGTGGAGCTGTTACGTTGCTGGTATCCATGCAATGGAGCTGCTGCGTTGCTGGTATCTATGCAGTGGAGCTGTTGTGTTGCTGTTACCCATGCAGTGGAGCTGTTGCATCGCTGATATCCATGCAGTGGAGCTGCTGCGTTGATGGTATCCATGCAGTGGAGCTGTTGTGTTGCTGGTATCTATGCAGTGGAGCTGTTGTGTTGCTGTTACCCATGCATTGGAGCTGTTACGTTGCTGGTATCCATGCAGTGGAGCTGCTGCGTTGCTGGTATCTATGCAGTGGAGCTGTTGTGTTGCTGGTACCCATGCAGTGGAGCTGTTGCATCGCTGATATCCATGCAGTGGAGCTGCTGCGTTGCTGGTATCCATGCAGTGGAGCTGTTGTGTTGCTGGTACCCATGCAGTGGAGATGTTGTGGTGCTGGTATCCATGCAGTGGAGCTGTTGTGTTGCTGGTACCCATGCAGTGGAGATGTTGCGGTGCTGGTATCTATGCAGTGGATCTGTTGTGCTGCTGAGTGTTTATGGTGGTTATACCTGCACTGCTGCCTAATTCACTGCTCACTGTTCTGTAACTACAGGAGATCGAGCTGAGGTGGCAGGAGTATTATGAGATGGTGACACTGCTCCTCCAGTGGATTCGCCATCACATCACTATGTTTGAAGAGAGGAAATTTCCAGGGAATTTCGAGGAGATGGAGGTGAGGAAAGATTCTGAGATTCTGAAAAAGCAGTACAGAGTTCACCCTGAGCCTGTATCATTCCTCTAACAGGAACAGTAACTGATCCCAGTGTTTGTTAATATCCGTACCCGATCCCGGTTCCTGTTAACATCTGTGTGGTGTCGGCCTGACAAGTTAATTCACTGTGATTGTCACAGGTTCTATGGCGACAGTTCCTGAAATTTAAAGAATCAGACCTGCCCAGTAGAGAGATTGAGAAAAACCGCAGCAAGACTCTATTCAAAAATCTGGAGGTGAGTCTTTCCATTATCTTCATTAGGGTGACCAGTCAGTTATTGTAAGTATATCTGTGTTGGCAACTAACCCTGTCTGTGTGCCACTAACTGTAACTCCATCTGTGTGCCACTAACTGTAACTCCATCTGTGTGCCACTAACTGTAACTCCATCTGTGTGCCACTAACTGTAACTCCATCTGTGTGCCACTAACTGTAACTCCGTCTGTATCACTAACTGTAACTCCGTCTGTATCACTAACTGTAACTCTGTCTGTGTGTCAGTAACTGTAACTCTGTCTGTGTCAGTAACTGTAACTCTGTCTGTGTCAGTAACTGTAACTCTGTCTGTGTCAGTAACTGTAACTCTGTCTGTGTCAGCAACTCTAACTCTGTCTGTGTCAGCAACTCTAACTCTGTCTGTGTCAGCAACTGTAACTCTGCCTGTGTGTCAGCAACTGTAACTCTGCCTGTGTGTCAGCAACTGTAACTCTGCCTGTGTGTCAGCAACTGTAACTCTGCCTGTGTGTCAGCAACTGTAACTCTGCCTGTGTGTCAGCAACTGTAACTCTGCCTGTGTGTCAGCAACTGTAACTCTGCCTGTGTGTCAGCAACTGTAACTCTGCCTGTGTGTCAGCAACTGTAACTCTGCCTGTGTGTCAGCAACTGTAACTCTGCCTGTGTGTCAGCAACTGTAACTCTGCCTGTGTGTCAGCAACTGTAACTCTGCCTGTGTGTCAGCAACTGTAACTCTGCCTGTGTGTCAGCAACTGTAACTCTGCCTGTGTGTCAGCAACTGTAACTCTGCCTGTGTGTCAGTAACTGTAACTCTGCCTGTGTGTCAGTAATTGTAACTCTGCCTGTGTGTCAGCAACTGTAACTCTGCCTGTGTGTCAGCAACTGTAACTCTGCCTGTGTGTCAGCAACTGTAACTCTGTCTGTGTGTCTTTAACTGTAACTCTGTGTGTCTTTAACTGTAACTCTGTGTGTCTTTAACTGTAACTCTGTGTGTCTTTAACTGTAACTCTGTGTGTCTTTAACTGTAACTCCGTGTGTCTTTAACTGTAACTCTGTCTGTGTGTCAGCAACTGTAACTCTGTCTGTGTGTCAGCAACTGTAACTCTGTCTGTGTGTCAGCAACTGTAACTCCATCTGTGTGTCAGTAACTGTAACTCTGTGTGTCAGTAACTGTAACCCTCTTCATGTCAGTAACTAACTCTGCCTGTGTGTCAATAACTGTAACTCTGTCTGTATCACTAACTGTAACTCCGTCTGTGTGTCAGTAACTGTAACTCTGTGTGTCAGTAACTGTAACTCTGTCTGTGTCAGCAACTCTAACTCTGCCTGTGTGTCAGCAACTGTAACTCTGCCTGTGTGTCAGTAACTGTAACTCTGCCTGTGTGTCAGTAACTGTAACTCTGCCTGTGTGTCAGTAACTGTAACTCTGCCTGTGTGTTAGCAACTGTAACTCTGTCTGTGTGTCAGCAACTGTAACTCTGTCTGTGTATCAGCAACTGTAACTCTGCCTGTGTGTCAGCAACTGTAACTCTGCCTGTGTGTCAGCAACTGTAACTCTGCCTGTGTGTCAGCAACTGTAACTCTGCCTGTGTGTCAGCAAATGTAACTCTGTCTGTGTGTCAGCAAATGTAACTCTGTCTGTGTGTCTTTAACTGTAACTCTGTGTCTTTAACTGTAACTCTGTCTGTGTGTCAGCAACTGTAACTCTGTCTGTGTGTCAGTAACTACCTGTCTGTGTGTCAGTAACTACCTGTCTGTGTGTCAGTAACTACCTGTCTGTGTGTCAGTAACTACCTGTCTGTGTGTCAGTAACTACCTGTCTGTGTGTCAGTAACTAACTGTCTGTATGTCAGTAACTAACTGTGTGTCAGTAACTAACTGTCTGTGTGTCAGTAACTAACTGTCTGTGTGTCAGTAACTAACTGTCTGTGTGTCAGTAACTAACTGTCTGTGTGTCAGTAACTGTAACTGTCTGTGTGTCAGTAACTGTAACTGTCTGTGTGTCAGTAACTAACTGTCTGTGTGTCAGTAACTGTAACTGTCTGTGTGTCAGTAACTGTAACTGTCTGTGTGTCAGTAACTGTAACTGTCTGTGTGTCAGTAACTAACTGTCTGTGTGTCAGTAACTGTCTGTGTGTCAATAACTGTAACTGTCTGTGTGTCAGTAACTGTCTGTGTGTCAGTAACTCTACCTCTGCCTGTGTCTCAGTAACTCTACCTCTGCCTGTGTCTCAGTAACTCTAACTCTGCCTGTGTCTTAGTGACTCTAACTCTCTGTCTCAGTAGCTCTAACTCTTTGTGTGTGTTGCAGGGTGCTGTGCAGGAGGGTCACTTGAAGGTTCCTGCAGGCTACCACCCCATTGATGTGGAGAAGGAATGGGGGAAGTTGCATGTCTCAATTCTGGAGCGGGAGCGTGTTCTCCGCAGCGAGTTTGAAAGGTTTGGATTTAAGTCAGCTGTCCTGGAATTTTTGGAAAATGGTTGCAGAGGTGTGCTTTGCTCCCTCCATGTGTGGACATGAGGGAACCTGTAACAAGAGTAAAGTTTGCTTTGTGTACATGTTCTAAAAAAATCAATTTGTGCTTTATTCAGAGGAGTTTCAAAAGTCTACAACCTTTCAATAAAACCACACCATTCAGCCCACTGTGTCTGCTGGACCCTTGTTCACTCATTCCCAAACTAATCCCACTGTCCCGCTCTCTCCCCATGGCCCAGTATCAATCCCCAAACTAATCCCACTGTCCCACTCTCTCCCCATAGACCTGTATCAATCCCAAACTAATCCCACTGTCCCACTCTCTCCCCATAGACCTGTATCAATCCCAAACTAATCCCACTGCCCCACTCTCTCCCCATAGACCTGTATCAATCCCAAACTAATCTCACTGTCCCACTCTCTCCCCATAGCCCTGTATCAATCCCAAACTAATCTCACTGCCCCACTCTCTCCCCATAGACCTGTATCAATCCCAAACTAATCCCACTGTCCCACTCTCTCCCCATAGACCTGTATCAATCCCAAACTAATCTCACTGCCCCACTCTCTCCCCATAGACCTGTATCAATCCCCAAACTAATCCCACTGCCCCGCTCTCTCCCCATAGCCCAGTATCAATCTCAAGCTAATCCCACTGCCCCACTCTCTCCCCATAGCCCAGTATCAATCTCAAACTAATCCCACTGCCCCGTTCTCTCCCCATAGACCTGTATCAATCCCCAAACTAATCCCACTGCCCCGCTCTCTCCCCATAGCCCAGTATCAATCTCAAACTAATCCCACTGCCCCGTTCTCTCCCCATAGACCTGTATCAATCCCAAACTAATCCCACTGCCCCGCTCTCTCCCCATAGCCCAGTATCAATCTCAAACTAATCCCACTGCCCCACTCTCTCCCCATAGCCCTGTATCAGTCCCCAAACTAATCCCACTGCCCCGCTCTCTCCCCATAGCCCTGTATAATCCCAAACTAATCCCACTGCCCTAATCTCTCCCCATAGCCCTGTATCAATCCCAAACTAATCCCTCTGCCCTAATCTCTCCCCATAGCCCTGTATCAATCCCCAAACTAATCCCACTGCCCCACTCTCTCCCCATAGCCCTGTATAATCCCAAACTAATCCCACTGCCCTAATCTCTCCCCATAGCCCTGTATCAATCCCAAACTAATCCCTCTGCCCTAATCTCTCCCCATAGCCCTGTATCAATCCCCAAACTAATCCCACTGCCCCGCTCTCTCCCCATAGCCCTGTATCAATCCCAAACTAATCCCACTGCCCTAATCTCTCCCCATAGCCCTGTATCAATCCCAAACTAATCCCACTGCCCTAATCTCTCCCCATAGCCCTGTATCAATCCCAAACTCATCCCACTGCCCCACTCTCTCCCCATAGCCCTGTATCAATCCCCAAACTAATCCCACTGCCCCACTCTCTCCCCATAGCCCTGTATCAATCCCCAAACTAATCCCGCTGCCCCACTCTCTCCCCATAGCCCTGTATCAATCCCCAAACTAATCCCACTGCCCCACTCTCTCCCCATAGCCCTGTATCAATCCCCAAACTAATCCCGCTGCCCCGCTCTCTCCCCATAGCCCTGTATCAATCCCAGACAAATCTCACTGCCCCACTTGCTCCCCGTAGCCTTGTTAATCCAGTCCAGCATTTCGATTGAGGTAATGCTTATCGTCTGACCAGTCACCATGGAAATGGCAACACTCAGCCTGATCCTGAGGAAGTTGTGTGACCTGGTGAACCAAGTTCCATATGAAGCGTTATTGAAACCTGAAGCTGCGAATAAAAGCTGGGAGTGGGAGGAATTCAACAGTGAGTACTGGTTAGAGGAATCAGGGAGTGGGAGAAACATGTAAATCAAGGGTAAATAAGATATGAGGGGCTACAGAGGGAGAGAAGGGACAGAGGGCTAGAAAGAGGAGGAGATAGAGAGGGAGAGGGAACATAAGGAGCACGAGGGAGTCATAAAGGAATGTGTATGGAGTCAGTGTGTGAGTTCGAGAAGGTCTGCTCTCCCTGTTGGGATCGTTGAAGTCATTAACCTGAATAAAGAAATTTTTGGTGGAATTTACCATCAGTCCAAACCTTGATGAATCAGAGAATGGCTAGAGTACAGAAGGAGGCCATTCAGCCCATTGTTTCTGTGCCAACCCCCGGAAGAACAATTTAGCCAGTCAGCACCCCATCACCCTGCCCTTTCTCTATAGCTCACATATTGTCACTTCAGATGAAAATTGAGAGGGAAGATGTCCTGGAGAAGATGGACACGCTCAGATGGATAACTCACCTGCTCCGGAGGACTTGCATCCCAGGTTGCTAACGGGAGTGGGGGTGGAGATAGTGAAATGGCCTGTCTTAATCTTCCAATTTTCCCTGGATACAGGGGAGGTGCCAGGGGATTGGAGAGTGCAAATGTGACAGGCTTATTCAAGAATGGGTGTAAGGGCAGTGCTGGTAACTACAGGCCGGTCAGTTTAACATGAACGGTGAGAAAGGTTTCAGAAACAATAATCGGGGAAATAATCACTGGGCTGTTGGAGAGGTTTGAGTTCATTAAGAGGATCCAGCATGGATTTGTAAAAGGCACATCACGCCTGACTAATAGAATTGAATTTTTTTGATAAGTAACAGAGAAGCTTGATGAAGGGAACGTCGTCAATATTGTCTATTTGGATTTTAAGAAAGTGTTTGACAAAGTACCACTTAAAAGGCTGGTTGATGAAATTGAGGCTCATGGATAGGAGACTCTGTCCAATTGGATAAAAAAAAATTGGCTCAAGGACAGAAAACAGCGAGTCGCGGTAAACAGCTATTTTTGAAATGAACTAACCACCATCCCCATTCCCCTCCATCCCTGGAACTGTTCTGGTAAATCCTCTCTCACCCTCTCAGGGACCCTCACATCCTTCCTAAAGTGTGGTGTCCAGAACTGGGCACAAGACTCGAGTTGTGGCCTAACCAGAACTTTATAAAGATTCAGCAGAACTTCCCTGCCTTTGTACTCAATGCCTCTATTAATGAAATCCAAGATCCCGTACACATTGCTATCTCTCTTAATATGCCCTTCCAGCTTCTAATATCGATGTACATGAACCTCCAGGCCCCTCTGTCCCTGCACATTCTTTAGAACTGTGACATTAAGCTTTTTTTTATTCATTCACGGGATGTGGGCTTGGCTGGCTGGGCCCAGCATTTATTGCCCATCCCCAGTTGCCCTTGAGAAGGTGGTGGTGAGCTGCCTTCTTGAGCCGCTGCAGTCCATGTGGTGTAGGTACACCCACAGTGCTGTTAGGGAGGGAGTTCCAGGATTTTGACCCAGCGACAGTGAAGGAACAGTGATATATTTCCAAGTCAGGATGGTGAGTGACTTGGAGGGGAACTTCCAGGTGGTGGTGTTCCCATCTATCTGCTGCCCTTGTCCTTCTAAATTGTAGTGGTCATGGGTTTGGATGGTGCTGTCTAAGAAGCCTTGTTGAATTCCTGCAGTGTATCTTGTAGATGGTACACACTGCTGCTACTGTGCGTCAGTGGTGGAGGGAGTGAATGTTTGTGGATGTGGTGCCAATCAAGCGGGCTGCTTTGTCCTAGATGGTCTAAATTGTCTCTCCATATCCCTTCTACCAAAATGCATCACATGAAACTTCGCTGTCCAAAATGCCATCTACCACTTGTCTTCCCATTCTGGTAGCCTACCCCTGTCCCGTTACAGCTAATTCATATCATCCTCACTGTTTGCCACTCCTTCAAGTTTACTATGATCAGCAAATTTTGAAACTTTACTCTGATTTCCATTTATATGTATCAATAAAAGCAGTTATCCTGACACTGACACTGTCTACCATCGGTCAGTCTGAAAAATGATCATTTACAACAAACCGTATCACTGAGCCCTGGCCAGTCATAACTCTGACCCCTCTGCTGTTTCAGAAGTCTGACAGGCTGGGGGTCAGTTCTGTTAGATTCAGAACCCAGTTGACGGTTATCCTGTTATTGAGTCAGTGATAATTTGTTCTGATTGGTGCCCTTGTTCTTGTTCTTTGTAGAGTGGAGCGATTCCAGAGGATTATCCTGAGGCTTCAGCAGGAATCAAACCTGTGTGAGGAACAACTCAAACAATCTGACGCACTCCTCAAATCAGTGAGTGACTCCAAAATATCTGAGTGCACCGGGAAAGAGGCAGAATGTACACAGGGAGAGAGATAGACCTAGAGTGAGCATGTACCCAGAGACGGAGAAGGTGTACACAGGGAGAGAGATAGACCTAGAGTGAGCATGTACCCAGGGAGAGAGATAGAGTGCACAGGAAGAGCAAGACACAGAGCAAGTTTGAATGATGAGGGAGTGTGTTTATGGGAAGAGTAAGAGATAGAGAGAAAGTGTACATGAAGACAATATTATGGCACAGCCAATGGTAAATGCTGAGTTGCTCAAATCCTGGAGGGAAACTTGAAACAACTGTCATAACCAATTTTTGCAATTTGTATGTTTCAAGATGCAGGCTTTGAATTCAGTAGTAATAAGACCACCAAGTCTCCAAAAGTTTTTTTTATATGATTAAATTAAACATTTATTAATACAAGAAGGATTGTAAGCTCATACATGCATCTTCAAAATTACCACTATAATAACTACAAAAATCTCCTAATTAATCTGACTCTCAGTTACACCCCCCTTAAGGCAACAGTAAAACTCAGATTTAAACAGACACCTGGCAAAGCACAACCTGGACAGTCACATTCAAAATGAGTTTCTTTCAGCTCTGGGTCCTTGCAGACAGCAGTTTGAGGCTTACAGGCTGGAGGCTTCTCACACTTGTTGAATCTTAAAATGCCTCTCCCTTATACACAATCTCCTTTCTCCTTTATACATATTTTTCTTTTTGTATATTTTCCATTGTATCACTGGACTTGTAACTTTACCTCTTCTAATAATATCATCCTTTCATCCACCAATTTTATTGGTAAGCTGAAAAATAAACACTTTGCCTGGCGTCTTCTGGCTAGATGCAAGATTTCACCTACAGTCTTTTAACAAATGCAGATTTACACTTTACCTTCTACCCTCCTTATGTCTACCTAATTATCATCTCAAAACTACTATACATCAAAGTACCCAGACTAGCTGGCTTTAATCCAATTAAGACACACATAGACACAGATCCCACTAGGATTCTATTTTAAAATAACTTCCAATAACATTATTATATCTTCTTGACAAGAGAGAGAATTTACATGAGAAGAGAGAGAAAGAGAGGAAATGTACATGGAGACTCCTGAAGCCTTTCTGCCTAGCTCATGTATTAGCCACACCAGATGTTTGGGTAGACCAAGTCTATAAGCTGAGCTTCATGCTGGGCTGTGTCGAGAGCTTTGGCATTGTTACTGAACATGAGTCAAGGTTGAGCTCTCTGCTTATCTTTATACTTCTCCATGAGATTTCTGCACACAAGCATAGGGTCAGTCAGCTAATACAAGAGCCATGCAGAAATGTTTTAGGATTCGACAGAGCTGGAGATGGGTATGGAGTCAGGCATAGGTCTTTTCTGTCCCTCTTGCTGTTTGAGGCTATGGGGAAGGAGATAATAAAGATGGCACAGGAAGAGTGAGCAGAGAGATGTGGCTGTTTCATAGGAGGTCGCAGTATATGGATTCTCAGGTATGCAGATGACGCCACACATTGCCAGAACGAGGGAAAAGCGGGAGAATGTGGCAGGTGTAGTCAAAAGAC
The DNA here is from genome assembly GCF_017639515.1 of Carcharodon carcharias. Lineage (NCBI taxonomy): Eukaryota > Metazoa > Chordata > Chondrichthyes > Lamniformes > Lamnidae > Carcharodon > Carcharodon carcharias. Next base: position 1,078,276 of record NC_054469.1, read on the forward strand.
TGAGTCGTTTGGACTGAACATAAATGAGGCAAAGACCAACGTTACAGCTCGAAATGTGATGGAAACACCCGGACTGGAAACACCAAGAGACAGGCAGTGGACAAATTCAAATACCTTGGCTCACTGACAAACACCAAAGCTATATTCAAGTTACATCTCAGAGGGTTGTGAGTCTTTGGAACTCTCTTCCTGAAAAGGCGGTGGAAGCAGAGTCTTTAAATATTTTTAAGGCAGAGCTGGATAGATTCTTGGTAAACAAGGGAGTGAGAGGTTATCAGGGGTAGGGGGATGCAGATTTGAGGTTACTCTCAGATCAGCCATGATCTTATTTAATGGTGGAGCAGGCTCGAGGGGCTGAATAGCCTACTGCTTCTTGTTCATATATCCTTGTTCATAAGAATTAAATCCTCATTAGATTGGATACAGCAAGAGGTGTGACCAGTGACTTAATTAGCATCTGGAAGCCCAAAAGCATCAGCCCAAAGCTGGGAAAGCATCCAGTCCAGTTACTCGTGTGGAGCATTGCACTGTTTGGATGTGACAGTTGGGACTCGGAAGAAAGGGATGAAAGGAGGAGAACGGTTTTGAAATGTGGCAATGGTGGAGGGTACTGGGAACCAGCTGGATGGTCAGAAAGACCAATTAGGTCAAGAGTAGAAGTTCAGGAATCAAAAGGGTTACTAAGTACAGTTAGAGAGAGAAAGATAGACCAGTATGGAGATTGGAACCAAAGACCTGACAGCCTTCTGGCAAAACCTGAAGGAGAAAGTGAGGGTAAAAGCAGGAGAGAAGGAGGAAAAATCATTGATAACATTGAAACGTGGACTGAAGGAAGATTGAATAAACGCAGAGAAGAAGCAAGACGATGTCACAGCCCCAGGGAGATGATGGAGTAAAACAAACATATTGGGGAGAGAGAGAGAGAGAATGTAGATGAGGAGAAATAAATAGAAAGAAAATGAACATGGAGAGAGTGTGTGGAGAGTGTGTATTTGGACTGAGAGAGTGTACACATAGAAACATTGAGTGACAGACCCCCTTTCTTTTGGCAGGATATCCATTTGATTAACGCAGGGAAACCAGCTCAGAACGTTGCCATGTTGGAACATGACCTGGACAAGTCGGACAGTTTGATTCGGAGCCTCTTCAATGATGTCCAGACCCTGAAGGATGGTCGACACCTACAGGCAGAGCAGATGTACCGCAGGTAGGGGCAGGGTCAGAGATCCGGGTGGGGTTGGGGAAGGGTCAGGGGCATGGTCAGGGGCAGGAGCAGTGTTCTGGGCAGGGCGGGAAGGGTCAGAGGGCTGGACAAGATCGGGGGAGGGGCCAGTGGGCTGGATGAGGCCCAGTGGCAGGGTCAGAGGGTGGGCTTGGTCTTGGGCAGGTTCGGGGCTGGGTGGAATCAGGGAGCTGAGTGGGGTCAGTGGGATGGATGGGTCAGTGTGTGGGGTAAGTGGGCAGGGTTAGGACTGGGGTCAGTCCGTTGGGCAGGACCAGTTGGGTTGTCACCGAGTAGCTCCTCTTCCCAGCCACTGAGCATTACCAGTTGTAGGAGGGAGTTCCATGCATTATTTCCAGCCTTTTCTCTGGGAGCCTATGTCTTAGCTCCAGGTGAACGTATAGAATGTTCTGTCAGTAATTCTACTCCTGTGTTTCAGGGTGTTCCGTCTTCATGAGTTCTTGGTTGCGACTCGTACAGACTATTCTATGCGATTTAAGTCTGGAGCCCAGCCCCCTATTCATTCATTCACATTGGTGAACCAAACAAAGAGCATCCCAGCGATGGATGGAGCAACACTGAAATACATCCAGGACTTGTTGGAGTGGATTGAGGAGAACCAGCGGCGTCTCGAGGCGGCCGAGTGGGGCGTGGACCTGCCCACAGTGCAGTCCCAACTCGGGGGGCATCGAGGACTGCACCAGTCCATCGAGGATTTCCGAGCCAAAATCGAGAGGGCCCGAGCTGATGAGGTGAGAGTTCAGGAACACTCACGCACACAGGAACACCCACACTCTCAGGTATACACAGACACAGGAACACTCACTCACAGGAACACTCACACACGCAGGTATACACAGACACAGGAACATTCACACACACACAGGTATACACAGACGCAGGAACACTCGCACACACAGGTATACACAGACACAGGAACACCCACACACACAGGTATACACAGACGCAGGAACACTCGCGCACACAGGTATACACAGACACAGGAACACTCGCACACGCAGGTATACACAGACACAGGAACACTCGCACACGCAGGTATACACAGACACAGGAACACTCGCACACACAGGTATACACAGACACAGGAACACTCGCACACGCAGGTATACACAGACACAGGAACACCCACACACACAGGTATACACAGACACAGGAACACCCACACACACAGGTATACACAGACACAGGAACACCCACACATACAGGTATACACAGACACAGGAATACTCGCACACGCAGGTATACACAAACACAGGAACACTCGCACACACAGGTATACACAGATACAGGAACACTTGCGCACACAGGTATACACAGATACAGGAACACTCGCACACACAGGTATACACAGATACAGGAACACTCACTCACAGGAACACTCACACATGCAGGTATACACAGACACAGGAACACTCGCGCACACACAGGTATACACAGACACAGGAACACTCGCGCACACACAGGTATACACAGACACAGGAACACTCGCGCACACACAGGTATATACAGATACAGGAACACTCGCACACGCAGGTATACACAGATACAGGAACACTCACTCACAGGAACACTCGCACATCATGTCTGCACCAGCTCTCCAAATGAGCATTATAACCTAGTGCCATTGCCCTGCCTTTTCCCCATACCCCTGCAAATTGTTTCTATTCAAATAATCATCTAATGCATTTTGGTCAGAAGAACATTGGAAGAGCATAAAATAAGGGGTGAAATTTTGAAGGGGCTGCCTTCTTGAACCGCTGCAGCCCATGTGGTGTAGGTACACCCACAGTGCTGTTAGGGAGGGAGTTCCAGGATTTTGACCCAGCAACAGTGAAGGAACAGTGATATATTTCCAAGTCAGGATGGTGAGTGATTTGGAGGGGAACTTCCAGGCGGTGGTGTTCCCATCTATCTGCTGCCCTTGTCCTTCTAGATGGTAGTGGCTGTGGGTTTGGAAGGTGCTGTCTATGGAGCCTTGATGAATTCCTGCAGTGCATCTTGTAGATGGTACACACTGCTGCTACTGTGTGTCGGTGGTGGAGGGAGTGAATGTTTGTGGATGTGGTGCCAATCAAGCGGGCTGCTTTGTCCTGGATGGTGTCAAACTTCTTGAGTGTTGTGGGAGCTGCACTCATCCAGGCAAATGGGGAGTAATCCATCACACTCCTGACTTGTACTTTGTAGATGGTGGACAGGCTTTGGGGAGTCAGGAGGTGAGTTACTCGCTGCAGGATTCCCAGCCTCTGACCTGTTCTTGTAGCCACAGTATTTATATGGCTAGTCCGGTTCAGTTTCTGGTCAATGGAAACCCCCAGGATGTTGATAGTGGGAGGTTCAGTGATGGTAATGCCATTGAAAATCAAGGGGTGATCTCTTGTTGGAGTTGGTCATTGCCTGACACTTGTGTGACGCAAATGTTAATTGCCACTTGTCAGCCCAAGCCTGGATATTGTCCAGGTCTTGCTGCATTTGGACATGGACTGTTTCAGTATCTGAGGAGTCTCGAATGGTGCTGAACATTGTGCAATCATCAGCGAACATCCCCACTTCTGACCTTATGATGGAAGGAAGGTCATTGCTGAAGCAACTGAAAATGGTTGGGCCGAGGACACTACCCTGAGGAACTTGCCCATTTGGTGGGCAAGCTTCTAGAAACAATTATTTGGGATAGGATTAGTGGTCACATGGAAAAATATGGGTTGATAAGGAAGAATCTGCCTGGATTTCTAAAGGGGAAATTGTGTTTAACTAACTTGCTGAAACTTTTTGAAGAGGTAACAGAAAAGGTGGATGAGGGTAATGCTGTTGATGTGGTGTACATGGACTTTCAAAAGGCATTTGACACAGTGCCACACAACAGACTTGTGAGAAAAGTTATTGCTCATGGAGTAAAAGGTACAGTAGCAACGTGGTTACAAAATTGGCTGAAAAATAGGAAGCAGAGAGTAACGATCAATGGATATTTCTCGGGCTGGAGGGAGGTTTGTAGTGGAGTTCCCCAGGGGTCAGTATTGGGACCCTTGCTTTTCCTGATATATATTAATGATCTAGATCTTGGTATGCAGGGGACAATTTTAAAGTTTGCGGCTGATATGAAGCTTGGGAGTGTTGTGAACTGTGAGGAGGATGGTGTGGAACTTCAAGAGGACATAGATACGTTGGTGGAGTGGGCAGGTAGGAGGCAGATGAAGTTCAATGAGGAGAAGTGTGAGATGATGCATTTTGTAGTGGAGTTCCCCAGGGGTCAGTAATCTCTGTGTTTAATATTTGCAGCTCCAGTTATCTCCTGGCAATCAGAATGCATATCGTGATTACCTTGGCAAATTGGACCTTCAGTATGCTAAACTGCTGGTGAGTGTCGGCCGCTGAAACCCTCCAATCACAGCATCTCCGCTCACTCAAACCGTCCAATTACCATGTGTGCTCACTCAAACCCTCCAATCACAGCATCTCCACTCGCTGAAACCCTCCAATCACAGCATCTCCACTCGCTGAAACCCTCCAATCACTGTCTGCTCACTAAAACCCTCCAATCACAGCATCTCCACTCATTGAAACCCTCCAATCACAGCATCTCCACTCGCTGAAATCCTCCAATCACAGCATCTCCACTTGCTGAAACCCTCCAATCACTGTCTGCTCACTAACCCTCCAAACACTATGTCCACTTGCTGAAACCCTCCAATCACCAAGTCTGCTCGCTAAAGCCCTCCAATCACAGAATCGCTGCTCGCTGAAACCCTCCAATCACAGCATCTCCACTTGTTGAAACTCTCCAATCAGTGTGTCGGCTCGCTAAAACCCTCTAATCACAGCATCTCAGCTCGCTGAAACCCTCCAATCACTGTCCACTCACTCAAACCCTCCAATCACTGTGTCCACTCGCTAAAACCCTCCAATCACAGCATCTCCACTCGTTAAAACCCTCCAATCACTGTCCGCTCACTAAAACCCTCCAATCAGTGTCCACTCGCTAAAACCCTCCAATCACAGCATCGCTGCTCGCTGAAACCTTCCAATCACAGCATCTCTGCTTGCTAAAACCCTCCAATCACAGCATCTCCGCTCACTGAAACCCTCCAATCACAGCATCTCCGCTTGCTCAAACCCTCCAATCACAGCATCTCTGTTCGCTGAAACCCTCCAACCACCATGTCTGCGCGCTGAAACCCTCCAATTATAGTGTCTCCGCTCACTGAAACCCTCCAATCACTGTGTCCACTCGCTAAAACCCTCCAATCACCTTGTCCACTCCCTAAAACCCTCCAATCACAGCATCTCTGCTCGCTGAAACCCTCCAATCACTGTGTCCACTCCCTAAAACCCTCCAATCACAGCATCTCTGCTCGCTGAAACTCTCCAATCACTGTGTCCACTCCCTAAAATCCTCCAATCACAGCATCTCCGCTCACTAAAACCCTCCAATCACTGTGTCCGTTCACTAAAACCCTCCAATTATAGCATTTCCGCTTGCTGAAACCTTCCAATCATTGTGTCCACTCGCGCAAACCCTCCAATCACAGCATCTCCGCTCGCTAAAACCCTCCAATCACTGTGTCTGCTCACTAAAACCCTCCAATTATAGCGTCTCCGCTCGCTGAAACCCTCCAATCACAGCGTGTCCAATGGCTGAAACCCTCCAATCACTGTATCCACTCGTTAAAACCCTCCAATCACAGTGCATCCACTTGCTAAAACCCTCCAATCACAGTGCGTCCACTTGCTAAAACCCTCCAATCACAGTGCATCCACTTGCTAAAACCCTCCAATCACCATGTCCGCTCGCTAAATCCTCCAATCACTGTGTCCACTCTCTAAAACCCTGTAATCACAGCATGTCCACTCACTAAAACCCTCCAATCACAGTGCATCCACTTGCTAAAACCCTCCAATCACCGTGTCCACTCGCTAAACCCTCCAGTCACTGTGTCCACTCTCTCAAACCCTCCAATCACAGCGTGTCCACTCATTAAATCCTCCAATCACTGTGTCCACTCGTTAAAACCCTCCAATCACGGTGTAAGCTCGCTAAAACCCTCCAATCACAGCGTGGCAGAGACGCTGCGGGATGATCAGAATTGGTAGCAACATGATTGACGCCGTCTCCCCCAACCCCAATCCATCCACTGCCCTGTCATCCCTGTACCCCTCTCCATCACCCCCCTCACTCTCACACCCCTTTCTCCTCTCCCCGCTGCCCTTCCCCGACTCCCCTCTCTCTGCTTCCCCCATCCATCCACTCCGTGACCCCATCCACCCAACCCCACTGTCCCCCCCGTTGCCCCCCCCCCCCCCACTGTTTCACCTCTTTCTCCTCTCCCCACTCGCCTTCCTACTGGTTCTTCTCCCTCTCTCTTTTTCTCTCTGTCTCTCTCTCTCTCCCTCTCTCTCTCTCTCACTGTCGCTATGTCTCTTCTCTATCTTTCTGTCTCAGAACTGACTGTCTGTGTCTCTCTCTGTCTCTCACTCTGTTCCTCCTTCTTTGTCTCTCTCTGTGTCTCTCTGTCACTCTCTTATTCTCTGTCTCTCTTTCTCTCTCTCTGTCCCTCTCTTTCTCTCTATCTGTCTTTGTCTCTATGTCTCTCTCTGTATCTATCCCTCCGTCTCTCTCCTTATATTTGTCTCTGTCTCTCTGTGTCTATCTCTCACTCTCTGTTTCTCTCTCTGTCTCTCCCTCTGGCTCTCTGTCTCTTTCTTTCTCCATCTCTGTGTCTCTCTCTCTGATTTTCTCGCTCTGTTTTTCTCTGTCTCTCACTCTACATCTCTCGCTCTCTGTCTCTTTCTCCATCTCTCTCTGAGCCTCTGTCTCTTTCTCTCTGTTTCTCTTTCTCTCTTATTCTCTCTCTGCCCCTCTCTTTTTCACTGACTCTGTATCTCTATCTGTCTGTCTCTCTCTCTATGTCTCTCTCTTTATCTTTGTCTCTCTCTGTCTCTCTCCATCTCTCTTTCTCTCTGTTTCTTTCCCTCTGTCTCTCTCTCTATCTCTCAGTCTTTTACTCTGTTTTTCTTTCCCCATCTCTCTTTCTCTCTGTCTCTTTTTTCTCACTCATTCTCCCTCTCTCTATCTGTTTCTCTCTGTCTCCCTCTCTCTATCTGTTTCTCTCTCTCTCTCTCCCCCTCTCTCTATCTGTTTCTCTCTCTCACTCCTGCTGATTCTACACTGATTCTGAAATGTTATTGATCCAGAATTCCTCCAAGTCCCGTCTACGTAATCTGGAGAGTTTGAACACGTTTGTTTCCATGGCGACAAAGGAATTAATGTGGCTGAATGATAAGGAGGAAGAGGAAGTAAATTACGATTGGAGTGAGAGAAACACCAACATGGCAGCCAAGAAGGATAATTATTCGGTACGAGTCAGATATTCGATAACTGATCGAGATACTGACCAGCACAGGATGAGCTGAGTGGGAAATGGGGACTGAGGGCACGGGCTCTTGGTGAGAGGGTGGGGGGGGCGGTGGGGGGGGGGGGGGGGGGGGGGGGGGGGGTGGGTAGGAGGATCTTGGTGAGTTGGGGGGGAGTCTCGGTGAGTAGGGGGGTCTCAGGGTGAGGGGGGGGGCCTCGGTGAGTGGGGGGGTCTCGGTGAGTGGGGGGGTCTCGGTGAGTGGGGGGGGTCTCGAGTGTTGGGGTCTCGAGTGTGGGGGTCTCGTTGAGCGGGGGAGTCTCGGTGAGTGGGGGTCTCGGTGAGTGGGAGTCTCGGTGAGTGGGAGTCTCGGTGAGTAGGAGTCTCGGTGAGTAGGAGTCTCGGTGAGTGGGGGTCTCAGTGACTAAGGGACTTGGTGAATGTCAGGGAGTCTCGGTGAGTGTCAGGGAGTCTCGGTGAGTGTCAGGGAGTCTCGGTGAGTGGGGAGGTCTCGGTGAGTGGGGAGGTCTCGGTGAGTGACTGGGGGTCCGGTGAGTGGGGGGGGTCTCGGTGAGTGGGGGGGGTCTCAGTGAGTGGGGATCTCGGTGAGTGGGGGTCTCGGTGAGTGGGGGAGTCTCGGTGAGTGTCCGGGGGTCCGGTGAGTGGGGGTCTCGGTGAGTGGGGGCGTCTCGGTGAGTGACGGGGGGTCTCGGTGAGTGACGGGGGTTCTCGGTGAGCGGGGGGGTCTCGGTGAGTGGGGGGGTCTCGGTGAGTGGGTGTCTCAGTGAGTGGGGATCTCGGTGAGTGTCCGGGGGTCCGGTGAGTGTCGGGGGGTCTCGGTGAGTAGGGGTCTCGGTGAGTGGGGGAGTCTCGGTAGTGTTAGGAGGTCCGGTGAGTAGGGGTCTCGGTGAGTGTGTTTGACTTCTCTCTCTCTCTGTCTGTAACCAGGGGCTGATGAAGGAACTGGAACTGAAGGAGAAGAAGGTGAACAGTATTCAGAACACAGGGGACAAGCTTCTCCGTGATGGCCACCCAGCTAAACAGACCATCGAGGTAAAGAGCCAGCGGCCCTGGTCCTGTACACGGGTTCGCCTGAAACACACACTCTCACATCCCCCACCCCCTCCCATCACTCACTCTCTCTCTCTCTCTCTCTCACATCACCCTACCCTCTCACATCACTCACTCTCTCTCTCTCTCTCTCTCACATCACCCCACCCTCTCACATCACACTCTCTCTCTCTCTCTCACATCACCCCACCCTCTCACATCACTCACTCTCTCTCTCTCTCTCTCTCACATCACCCCACCCTCTCACATCACACTCTCTCTCTCTCTCTCACATCACCCCACCCTCTCACATCACTCACTCTCTCTCTCTCTCTCTCACATCACCCCACCCTCTCCCATCACTCACTCTCTCTCTCTCTCTCTCTCTCACATCACCCTACCCTCTCACATCACTCACTCTCTCTCTCTCTCTCTCTCACATCACCCCACCCTCCCATCACTCTCTCTCTCTCTCCCTCACATCACCCCACCCTCCCATCATTCACTCTCTCTCTCTCTCTCTCACATCACCCCACCCTCCCATCACTCACTCTCTCTCTCTCTCTCCCTCACATCACCCCACCCTCTCCCATCACTCACTCACTCTCTCTCTCTCTCACATCACCCTACCCTCTCACATCACTCACTCTCTCTCTCTCTCTCTCACATCACCCTACCCTCTCACATCACTCACTCTCTCTCTCTCTCTCTCTCACATCACCCCACCCTCCCATCACTCTCTCTCTCTCCCTCACATCACCCCACCCTCCCATCATTCACTCTCTCTCTCTCTCTCTCACATCACCCCACCCTCCCATCACTCACTCTCTCTCTCTCTCTCCCTCACATCACCCCACCCTCCCATCACTCACTCTCTCTCTCTCACATCACCCCACCCTCCCATCACTCACTCTCTCTCTCTCTCTCCCTCACATCACCCCACCCTCTCCCATCACTCACTCTCTCTCTCCCTCACATCACCCCACCCTCCCATCACTCACTCTCTCTCTCTCTCACATCACCCCACCCTCCCATCACTCACTCTCTCTCTCTCTCTCTCCCTCACATCACCCCACCCTCCCATCACTCTCTCTCTCTCTCTCTCACATCACCCCACCCTCCCATCACTCACTCTCTCTCTCTCTCTCCCTCACATCACCCCACCCTCTCCCATCACTCACTCTCTCTCTCTCTCTCTCACATCACCCTACCCTCTCACATCACTCACTCTCTCTCTCTCTCTCTCACATCACCCTACCCTCTCACATCACTCTCTCTCTCTCTCCCTCACATCACCCCACCCTCCCATCACTCACTCTCTCTCTCTCACATCACCCCACCCTCCCATCACTCACTCTCTCTCTCTCTCTCCCTCACATCACCCCGCCCGCCCATCACTCACTCTCTCTCTCTCTCTCTCTCACATCACCCCACCCTCTCACATCACTCACTCTCTCTCTCTCTCCCTCACATCACCCCACCCTCCCATCACTCACTCTCTCTCTCTCTCTCTCACATCACCCCACCCTCTCCCATCACTCACTCTCTCTCTCTCTCACATCACCCTACCCTCTCACATCACTCACTCTCTCTCTCTCTCTCTCACATCACCCTACCCTCTACCATCACTCACTCTCTCTCTCTCTCTCTCACATCACCCTACCCCCTCCCATCACTCACTCTCTCTCTCTCTCACATCACCCTACCCTCTCACATCACTCACTCTCTCTCTCTCTCTCTCTCACATCACCCCACCCTCCCATCACTCTCTCTCTCTCTCCCTCACATCACCCCACCCTCCCATCATTCACTCTCTCTCTCTCTCTCTCACATCACCCCACCCTCCCATCACTCACTCTCTCTCTCTCTCTCCCTCACATCACCCCACCCTCCCATCACTCACTCTCTCTCTCTCTCTCTCACATCACCCCACCCTCCCATCACTCACTCTCTCTCTCTCTCTCCCTCACATCACCCCACCCTCTCCCATCACTCACTCTCTCTCTCTCTCCCTCACATCACCCCACCCTCCCATCACTCACTCTCTCTCTCTCTCACATCACCCCACCCTCCCATCACTCACTCTCTCTCTCTCTCTCCCTCACATCACCCCACCCTCCCATCACTCTCTCTCTCTCTCTCTCACATCACCCCACCCTCCCATCACTCACTCTCTCTCTCTCTCTCTCCCTCACATCACCCCACCCTCTCCCATCACTCACTCTCTCTCTCTCTCTCTCACATCACCCCACCCTCCCATCACTCACTCTCTCTCTCTCTCTCTCCCTCACATCACCCCACCCTCCCATCACTCACTCTCTCTCTCTCTCTCTCACATCACCCTACCCTCTCCCATCACTCACTCTCTCTCTCTCTCTCACATCACCCCACCCTCTCACATCACTCACTCTCTCTCTCTCTCTCTCACATCACCCCACCCTCCCATCACTCACTCACTCTCTCTCTCTCTCTCACATCACCCCACCCTCTCACATCACTCACTCTCTCTCTCTCTCTCTCTCACATCACCCCACCCTCCCATCACTCACTCTCTCTCTCTCTCACATCACCCCACCCTCTCACATCACTCACTCTCTCTCTCTCTCTCACATCACCCTACCCTCTCACATCACTCTCTCTCTCTCTCTCTCTCTCTCACATCACCCCACCCTCTCACATCACTCACTCTCTCTCTCTCTCTCTCTCTCACATCACCCCACCCTCCCATCACTCACTCACTCTCTCTCTCTCTCTCTCACATCACCCCACCCTCTCACATCACTCACTCTCTCTCTCTCTCTCTCTCTCTCACATCACCCCACCCTCCCATCACTCACTCACTCTCTCTCTCTCTCTCACATCACCCCACCCTCTCCCATCACTCACTCTCTCTCTCTCTCTCTCTCCTTCACATCACCCTACCCTCTACCATCACTCACTCTCTCTCTCTCTCTCACATCACCCCACCCTCTCCCATCACTCACTCTCTCTCTCTCTCTCTCCCTCACATCACCCCACCCTCTCACATCACTCACTCTCTCTCTCTCTCTCTCTCACATCACCCCACCCTCCCATCACTCACTCTCTCTCTCTCTCTCTCTCACATCACCCCACCCTCCCATCACTCACTCTCTCTCTCTCTCTCTCTCACATCACCCCACCCTCTCACATCACTCACTCTCTCTCTCTCTCTCTCACATCACCCCACCCTCTCCCATCACTCACTCTCTCTCTCTCTCACATCACCCCACCCTCTCCCATCACTCACTCTCTCTCTCTCTCTCTCACATCACCCTACCCTCTCCCATCACTCACTCTCTCTCTCTTTCTCACATCACCCCACCCTCTCCCATCACTCACTCTCTCTCTCTCTCTCTCTCTCACATCACCCCACCCTCTCACATCACTCACTCTCTCTCTCTCTCACATCACCCCACCCTCTCACATCACTCACTCTCTCTCTCTCTCTCCTTCACATCACCCTACCCTCTACCATCACTCACTCTCTCTCTCTCTCTCTCACATCACCCTACCCTCTCATCACTCACTCTCTCTCTCTCTCTCTCTCTCTCACATCACCCCACCCTCTCCCATCACTCACTCACTCCCTCTCTCTCTCACATCACCCCACCCTCCCATCACTCACTCTCTCCCTCTCTCTCTCTCTCACATCACCCCACCCTCCCATCACTCACTCTCCCTCTCTCTCTCTCTCACATCACCCCACCCTCCCATCACTCACTCTCTCTCTCTCTCTCTCTCTCACATCACCCCACCCTCCCATCACTCACTCTCTCTCTCTCTCTCTCTCTCTCACATCACCCCACCCTCCCATCACTCACTCTCTCTCTCTCTCTCTCTCACATCACCCCACCCTCCCATCACTCACTCTCTCCCTCTCTCTCTCTCTCACATCACCCCACCCTCCCATCACTCACTCTCTCTCTCTCTCTCTCTAAATCACATCACCCCACCCTCCCATCACTCACTCTCTCTCTCTCTCTCACATCACCCCACCCTCCCATCACTCACTCTCTCTCTGTCTCCCTCACATCACCCCACCCTCTCCCATCACTCACTCACTCCCTCTCTCTCTCACATCACCCCACCCTCCCATCACTCACTCTCTCTCTCTCTCTCTCTCTCTCACATCACCCTACCCTCTCCCATCACTCACTCTCTCTCTCTCTCTCACATCACCCCACCCTCCCATCACTCACTCTCTCTCTCTCTCTCTCTCACATCACCCCACCCTCCCATCACTCACTCTCTCTCTGTCTCCCTCACATCACCCCACCCTCTCCCATCACTCACTCTCTCCCTCTCTCTCTCTCTCACATCACCCCACCCTCCCATCACTCACTCTCTCTCTCTCTCTCTCTCTCTCACATCACCCTACCCTCTCCCATCACTCACTCTCTCTCTCTCTCTCTCTCACATCACCCCACCCTCCCATCACTCACTCTCTCTCTCTCTCTCTCTCACATCACCCCACCCTCCCATCACTCACTCTCTCTCTCTCTCCCTCACATCACCCCACCCTCTCCCATCACTCACTCACTCTCTCTCTCCCTCACATCACCCTACCCTCTCCCATCACTCACTCACTCTCTCTCTCTCTCCCTCACATCACCCTACCCTCTCACATCACTCACTCTCTCTCTCTCTCTCCTTCACATCACCCTACCCTCTCCCATCACTCACTCTCTCTCTCTCTCACATCACCCTACCCTCTCCCATCACTCACTCTCTCTCTCTCTCACATCACCCTACCCTCTCCCATCACTCACTCTCTCTCTCTCTCTCTCGCTCACATCAACCTACCCTCTCCCATCACTCTCTCTCTCTCTCCCTCACATCACCCCACCCCCTCCCATCACTCACTCTCTCTCTCCCTCACATCACCCTACCCTCTCCCATCACTCACTCTCTCTCTCTCTCACATCACCCTACCCTCTCCCATCACTCACTCTCTCTCTCTCTCTCTCGCTCACATCAACCTACCCTCTCCCATCAGTCTCTCTCTCTCTCCCTCACATCACCCCACCCCCTCCCATCACTCACTCTCTCTCTCTCTCTCTCACATCACCCCACCCTCCCATCACTCACTCTCTCTCTCTCTCTCTCACATCACCCCACCCTCCCATCACTCACTCTCTCTCTCTCTCCCTCACATCACCCTACCCTCTCACATCACTCACTCTCTCTCTCTCCCTCACATCACCCTACCCTCTCACATCACTCACTCTCTCTCTCTCTCTCTCTCTCACATCACCCCACCCTCCCATCACTCACTCTCTCTCTCTCCTTCACATCACCCTACCCTCTCCCATCACTCACTCTCTCTCTCTCTCTCTCTCCCTCACATCAACCTACCCTCTCCCATCACTCACTCACTCTCTCTCTCTCTCCCTCACATCACCCTACCCTCTCCCATCACTCACTCTCTCTCTCTCTCTCTCCCTCACATCAACCTACCCTCTCCCATCCCTCACTCTCTCGCTCTGTCTCCCTCACATCACCCCACCCCCTCCCATCACTCACTCTCTCTCTCTCCCTCACATCACCCTACCCCCTCCCATCACTCACTCTCTCTCTCTCTCTCTCTCTCCCTCACATCACCCCACCCTCCCATCACTCTCTCTCTCTCTCTCTCCCCCTCGCATCGCCCTACCTTCTCCCATCACTCACTCTCTCTCCCTCACATCACCCTACACTCTCCCATCACTCACTCTCTCTCTCTCTCTCTCCCTCACATCACCCTACCCTCTCCCATCACTCACTCTCTCTCTCTCTCTCTCTCTCCCTCACATCAACCTACCCTCTCCCATCCCTCACTCTCTCGCTCTGTCTCCCTCACATCACCCCACCCCCTCCCATCACTCACTCTCTCTCTGTCTCCCTCACATCACCCCACCCCCTCCCATCACTCACTCTCTTTCTCTCTCCCTCACTTCACCCCACCCCCTCCCATCACTCACTCTCTCTCTCTCTCCCTCACATCACCCCACCCTCCCATCACTCTCTCTCTCTCTCTCTCCCCCTCGCATCGCCCTACCTTCTCCCATCACTCACTCTCTCTCCCTCACATCACCCTACCCTCTCCCATCACTCACTCTCTCTCTCTCTCTTCCTCACATCAACCTACCCTCTCCCATTACTCACTCTCTCTCTCTCTCTCCCTCACATCACCCTACCCTCTCCCATCACTCACTCTCTCTCTCTCTTTCTCCCTCATATCACCCTACCTTCTCCCATCACTCACTCTCTCTCTCTCCCTCACATCACCCTACCCTCTCCCCTCACTCTCTCGCTCTGTCTCCCTCACATCACCCCACCCTCCCATCACTCACTCTCTCTCTCGCATCACCCTACCCTCTCACATCACTCACTCTCTCTCTCTCTCACATCACCCTACCCTCTCCCATCACTCACTCTCTCTCTCTCTCCCTCACATCACCCCACCCTCCCATCACTCACTCTCTCTCTCTCTCACATCACCCTACCCTCTCCCATCACTCACTCTCTCTCTCTCTCTCCCTCACATCACCCTACCCTCTCCCATCACTCACTCTCTCTCTCCCTCACATCACCCTACCTTCTCCCATCACTCACTCTCTCTCTCTCTCTCTCTCTCACATCACCCTACCCTCTCACATCACTCACTCTCTCTCTCTCTTTCTCTCACATCACCCCACCCTCCCATCACTCACTCTCTCTCTCTCTCTCTCTCACATCACCCCACCCTCCCATCACTCACTCTCTCTCTCTCTCTCTCTCTCACATCACCCCACCCTCTCCCATCACTCACTCTCTCTCTCTCTCACATCACCCTACCCTCTCACATCACTCACTCTCTCCCTCTCTACCTCACATCACCCCACCCTCTCACATCACTCACTCTCTCTCTCTCTCTCTCTCACATCACCCTACCCTCTCCCATCACTCACTCTCTCTCTTTCTCCCTCACATCATCCCACCCTCCCATCACTCACTCTCTCCCTCTCTCTCACTCACATCACCCCACCCTCCCATCACTCACTCTCTCTCTCTCTCCCTCACATCACCCCACCCTCTCCCATCACTCACTCTCTCTCTCTCTCTCACATCACCCCACCCTCCCATCACTCACTCTCTCTCTCTCTCTCTCACATCACCCTACCCTCTCCCATCACTCACTCTCTCTCTTTCTCCCTCACATCATCCCACCCTCCCATCACTCACTCTCTCCCTCTCTCTCACTCACATCACCCCACCCTCCCATCACTCACTCTCTCTCTCTCTCTCTCACTTCACCCCACCCTCCCATCATTCACTCACTCTCTCTCTCTCTCACATCACCCTACCCACTCACATCACTCACTCTCTCTCTCTCTCTCTCTCTCACATCACCCTACCCACTCACATCACTCACTCTCTCTCTCTCTCTCCCTCACATCACCCCACCCTCCCATCACTCACTCTCTCCCTCTCTCTCCCTCACATCACCCTACCCTCTCCCATCACTCACTCTCTCCCTCACATCACCCTACCCTCTCCCATCACTCACTCTCTCTCTCACATCACCCTACCCTCTCCCATCACTCACTCTCTCTCTCTCTCTCCCTCACATCACCCTACCTTCTCCCATCACTCACTCTCTCTCTCACATCACCCCACCCTCTCCCATCACTCACTCTCTCTCTCTCTCTCCCTCACATCACCCTACCCTCTCCCATCACACTCTCTCTCTCTCTCTCCCTCACATCACC
Source organism: Carcharodon carcharias (assembly GCF_017639515.1). Lineage (NCBI taxonomy): Eukaryota > Metazoa > Chordata > Chondrichthyes > Lamniformes > Lamnidae > Carcharodon > Carcharodon carcharias. Next base: position 1,094,664 of record NC_054469.1, read on the forward strand.
CTACCCGCTCACATCACTCACTCTCTCTCTCCCTCACATCACCCTACCCTCTCACATCACTCACTCTCTCTCTCCCTCACATCACCCTACCCTCTCACATCACTCACTCTCTCTCTCTCCCTCACATCACCCTACCCTCTCACATCACTCACTCTCTCTCTCCCTCACATCACCCCACCCTCCCATCACTCACTCTCTCTCTCTCTCTCTCCCCCTCACATCAACCTACCCTCTCCCATCACTCACTCTCTCTCTCCCTCACATCACCCTACCCTCTCCCATCACTCACTCTCTCTCTCTCTCTCCCTCACATCAACCTACCCCCTCCCATCACTCACTCTCTCTCTCTTTCTCCCTCACATCACCCTACCATCTCCCATCACTCACTCTCTGTCTCCCTCATATCACCCTACCTTCTCCCATCACTCACTCTCTCTCTCTCTCTCCCGCACATCACCCTACCCTCTCCCATCACTCACTCTCTCTCTCTCTCCCTCACATCACCCTACCTTCTCCCATCACTCACTCTCTCTCTCTCCCTCACATCACCCTACCCTCTCCCATCACTCACTCTCTCTCTCTCCCTCACATCACCCTACCTTCTCCCATCACTCACTCTCTGTCTCCCTCATATCACCCTACCTTCTCCCATCACTCACTCTCTGTCTCCCTCATATCACCCTACCCTCTCCCATCACTCACTCTTTCTCTCTCTCCCTCACATCACCCTACCTTCTCCCATCACTCACTCTCTGTCTCCCTCATATCACCCTACCTTCTCCCATCACTCACTCTCTGTCTCCCTCATATCACCCTACCTTCTCCCATCACTCACTCTCTGTCTCCCTCATATCACCCTACCTTCTCCCATCACTCACTCTCTCTCTCTCTCCCTCACATCACCCCACCCTCCCATCACTCACTCTCTCTCTCTCTCCCTCCCTCACATCACCCTACCCTCTCATCACTCACTCTCTGTCTCCCTCATATCACCCTACCTTCTCCCATCACTCACTCTCTCTCTCTCTCTCTCTCCCTCACATCACCCTACCTTCTCCCATCACTCACTCTCTCTCTCTCCCTCACATCACCCTACCCTCTCCCATCACTCACTCTCTCTCTCTCTCTCTCCCTCACATCACCCCACCCTCTCCCATCACTCACTCTCTCTCTCTCTCTCCCTCACATCACCCTACCCTCTCCCATCACTCACTCTCTCTCTCTCCCTCCCTCACATCACCCTACCCTCTCCCATCACTCACTCTTTCTCTCTCTCTCACTCACATCACCCCACTCTCCCATCACTCACACTCTCTCTCTCTCCCTCACATCACCCCACCCTCTCGCATCACTCACTCTTTCTCTCTCACTCACATCACCCCACCCTCTCGCATCACTCACTCTTTCTCTCTCTCTCACTCACATCACCCCACCCTCCCATCACTCACTCACTCTCTCCCTCTCCCTCACATCACCCCAGCCTCCCATCACTCACTCTCTCTCTCTCTCTCCCTCACATCACCCCACCCTCTGCCATCACTCACTCACTCTCTCTCTCTCTCTCACATCACCCTACCCTCTCACATCACTCACTCTCTCTCTCTCTCTCTCTCCATGTCTACCTCTCATTCTCTGTCTCTGTCTGTCTGTCTGTCTCTCATCACCCCACTCCCCAATCAATCTTTCTGTCTCTCTCTTTATCTACCCTTCTCTCTCTATTTGTCTCTTATGTGTGAGTCACTATCAGTCTCTCCCTCTCTGTCTCTCTCATCCCTCTCTTTTGCTCTATCACTCTCTCTGTGCCCCTGTCCCCCCTCTCTCTTTCTATGATCACCCAACCACCCCATCATTCTCTATGTCCATCTCTCTCTCCACCTGTCTGTCTGTCTCTGTCTCTCTCTCTCTCCCTCTCTATTATCTCTCTCTCACTCTTTCATCTCTATCTCACTATCACTGTGGGGGAGGTGGTGACATTGTGGTATTGTCACTGGGCTGGTAATCCAAAGACCCAGGGTAATGCTCTGGGGAACCGGTTTCGAATCCCACCATGGCAGATGGTGGCATTTGAATTCAATAAAAAATCTGGAATAAAAAGTCTAATCATGACCATGAAACCATTGTCGATTGTTGTAAAAACCCATCTGGGTCACTAATGTCCTTTAGGGAAGGAAATCTCTCATTCTCACCTGGTCTGGCCTACTTGTGACTCCAGACCCACAGCAATGTGGTTGGCTCTTAAATGCCCTCTGAACAAGGGCAATAAATGCCAACCCAGCCAATAACACCCACATCCCATGATTAAAAAAATATTCTTTCTTCCTCTCTGCCTCACTCCGTCTGCCTCTTTCTCACTCATCACTGCTGTCTCCCCATATTGCTACAGAATACCTCCTCTTCTTCGATTCCTGTCTCAATACTGTTTCAATCTTCTCATTTTTTAAGCCAGACGATGGCAGCTTCTGTGGAGAGAGAAACAGTCCAATTTGAGTTCTGAGTCCAATTTGACTCATCTTTGAAGAAACATTAAACTCTGCTCCCTCCACAGAAGCTGCCAGAGTACGTCCAGCATTTTCTGTTCTTATTTCAAATTTTCAGCATCCACAGTATTTTGCTTTTATTTTAATGAATAATCATTCACTCTTTGCACTCTCAAAACATGTCACTCTCACCCATTTCACACCCTCTCTCCTGTCTCACACCCTCACTCTCTCCTGTCTCACACCCTCACTCTCTCCTGTCTCACACCCTCACTCTCTCCTGTCTCACACCCTCACTCTCTCCTGTCTCACACCCTCACTCTCTCCTGTCTCACACCCTCACTCTCTCCTGTCTCACACCCTCACTCTCTCCTGTCTCACACCCTCACTCTCTCCTGTCTCACACCCTCACTCTCTCCTGTCTCACACCCTCACTCTCTCCTGTCTCACACCCTCACTCTCTCCTGTCTCACACCCTCACTCTCTCCTGTCTCACACCCTCACTCTCTCCTGTCTCACACCCTCACTCTCTCCTGTCTCACACTCTCACTCTCTCCTGTCTCACACCCTCACTCTCTCCTGTCTCACACCCTCACTCTCTCCTGTCTCACACCCTCACTCTCTCCTGTCTCACACCCTCACTCTCTCCTGTCTCACACCCTCACTCTCTCCTGTCTCACACCCTCACTCTCTCCGGTCTCACACTCTCACTCTCTCCTGTCTCACACTCTCACTCTCTCCTGTCTCACACTCTCACTCTCTCCTGTCTCACACCCTCACTCTCTCCTGTCTCACACCCTCACTCTCTCCTGTCTCACACCCTCACTCTCTCCTGTCTCACACCCTCACTCTCTCCTGTCTCACACCCTCACTCTCTCCTGTCTCACACCCTCTCTCCCGTTTCACACCCTCTCTCCTGTCTCACACCCTCACTCTCTCCTGTTTCACTCCCTTCTGTCACCCACCCTCACTCTCTCCTGTCGCACACCCTCACTCTCTCCTGTCGCACACCCTCACTCTCCTGTCGCACACCCTCACTCTCCTGTCGCACACCCTCACTCTCTCCTGTCTCACACCCTCACTCTCTCCTGTCTCACACCCTCACTCTCTCCTGTCTCACACCCTCACTCTCTCCTGTCTCACACCCTCACTCTCTCCTGTCTCACACCCTCACTCTCTCCTGTCTCACACCCTCACTCTCTCCTGTCTCACACCCTCACTCTCTCCTGTCTCACACTCTCACTCTCTCCTGTCTCACACCCTCACTCTCTCCTGTCTCACACCCTCACTCTCTCCTGTCTCACACCCTCACTCTCTCCTGTCTCACACCCTCACTCTCTCCTGTCTCACACTCTCACTCTCTCCTGTCTCACACCCTCACTCTCTCCTGTCTCACACCCTCACTCTCTCCTGTCTCACACCCTCACTCTCTCCTGTCTCACACCCTCACTCTCTCCTGTCTCACACCCTCACTCTCTCCTGTCTCACACCCTCACTCTCTCCTGTCTCACACCCTCACTCTCTCCTGTCTCACACCCTGACTCTCTCCTGTCTCACACTCTCACTCTCTCCTGTCTCACACCCTCACTCTCTCCTGTCTCACACCCTCACTCTCTCCTGTCTCACACCCTCACTCTCTCCTGTCTCACACCCTCACTCTCTCCTGTCTCACACCCTCACTCTCTCCCGTCTCACACCCTCTCTCCTGTCTCACACCCTCACTCTCTCCTGTTTCACTCCCTTCTGTCACCCACCCTCACTCTCTCCTGTCGCACACCCTCACTCTCTCCTGTCGCACACCCTCACTCTCCTGTCGCACACCCTCACTCTCCTGTCGCACACCCTCACTCTCCTGTCGCACACCCTCACTCTCCTGTCGCACACCCTCACTCTCTCCTGTCTCACACCCTCACTCTCTCCTGTCTCACACCCTCACTCTCTCCTGTCTCACACCCTCACTCTCTCCTGTCTCACACCCTCACTCTCTCCTGTCTCACACCCTCACTCTCTCCTGTCTCACACCCTCACTCTCTCCTGTCTCACACCCTCACTCTCTCCTGTCTCACACCCTCACTCTCTCCTGTCTCACACCCTCACTCTCTCCTGTCTCACACCCTCACTCTCTCCTGTCTCACACCCTCACTCTCTCCTGTCTCACACCCTCACTCTCTCCTGTCTCACACCCTCACTCTCTCCTGTCTCACACCCTCACTCTCTCCCGTTTCACACCCTCTCTCCTGTCTCACACCCTCACTCTCTCCTGTCTCACACCCTCACTCTCTCCTGTCTCACACCCTCACTCTCTCCTGTCTCACACCCTCACTCTCTCCTGTCTCACACCCTGACTCTCTCCTGTCTCACACCCTCACTCTCTCCTGTCTCACACCCTCACTCTCTCCTGTCTCACACCCTCACTCTCTCCTGTCTCACACCCTCACTCTCTCCTGTCTCACACCCTCACTCTCTCCTGTCTCACACCCTCGCTCTGCCTGTCTCACACCCTCACTCTCTCCTGTCTCACACCCTCACTCTCTCCTGTCTCACACCCTGACTCTCTCCTGTCTCACACTCTCACTCTCTCCTGTCTCACACCCTCACTCTCTCCCGTTTCACACCCTCTCTCCTGTCTCACACCCTCACTCTCTCCTGTCTCACACCCTCTCTCCTGTCTCACACCCTGACTCTCTCCCGTTTCACACCCTCTCTCCTGTCTCACACCCTCACTCTCTCCTGTCTCACACCCTCACTCTCTCCTGTCTCACACCCTCACTCTCTCCTGTCTCACACCCTCACTCTCTCCTGTCTCACACCCTCACTCTCTCCTGTCTCACACCCTCACTCTCTCCTGTCTCACACCCTCTCTCCTGTCTCACACCCTCACTCTCTCCTGTCTCACACCCTGACTCTCTCCTGTCTCACACCCTCACTCTCTCCTGTCTCACACCCTCACTCTCTCCTGTCTCACACCCTGACTCTCTCCTGTCTCACACCCTCACTCTCTCCTGTCTCACACCCTCACTCTCTCCTGTCTCACACCCTCACTCTCTCCTGTCTCACACCCTCACTCTCTCCTGTCTCACACCCTCACTCTCTCCTGTCTCACACCCTCGCTCTGCCTGTCTCACACCCTCACTCTCTCCTGTCTCACACCCTCACTCTCTCCTGTCTCACACCCTGACTCTCTCCTGTCTCACACTCTCACTCTCTCCTGTCTCACACCCTCACTCTCTCCTGTCTCACACCCTCACTCTCTCCTGTCTCACACCCTCACTCTCTCCTGTCTCACACCCTCACTCTCTCCTGTCTCACACCCTCACTCTCTCCTGTCTCACACCCTCACTCTCTCCTGTCTCACACTCTCACTCTCTCCTGTCTCACACTCTCACTCTCTCCTGTCTCACACTCTCACTCTCTCCTGTCTCACACCCTCACTCTCTCCTGTCTCACACCCTCACTCTCTCCTGTCTCACACTCTCACTCTCTCCTGTCTCACACTCTCACTCTCTCCTGTCTCACACTCTCACTCTCTCCTGTCTCACACCCTGACTCTCTCCTGTCTCACACCCTCACTCTCTCCTGTCTCACACCCTCACTCTCTCCCGTTTCACACCCTCTCTCCTGTCTCACACCCTCACTCTCTCCTGTCTCACACCCTCACTCTCTCCTGTCTCACACCCTCACTCTCTCCTGTCTCACACCCTCACTCTCTCCTGTCTCACACCCTCTCTCCTGTCTCACACCCTGACTCTCTCCCGTTTCACACCCTCTCTCCTGTCTCACACCCTCACTCTCTCCTGTCTCACACCCTCACTCTCTCCTGTCTCACACCCTCACTCTCTCCTGTCTCACACCCTCACTCTCTCCTGTCTCACACCCTCACTCTCTCCTGTCTCACACCCTCACTCTCTCCTGTCTCACACCCTCACTCTCTCCTGTCTCACACCCTCACTCTCTCCTGTCTCACACCCTCACTCTCTCCTGTCTCACACCCTCACTCTCTCCTGTCTCACACCCTCGCTCTGCCTGTCTCACACCCTCGCTCTGCCTGTCTCACACCCTCACCCTGCCTGTTTCACACTCCTTTTTTTACTTTCACAGGCCTTCATGGCTGCTCTCCAGACCCAGTGGAGTTGGATTCTGCAGTTGTGCTGTTGCATTGAAGCTCATCTTAAGGAGAATACTGCCTATTTCCAGGTACAGTGAGTGCACTCAACATGGCAGGGAGCAGGGGTACATAAGGCATCATTTCTAGATCAGCGTGCGGATGCACACCTGACCCAATCGCACGTGAAATCGTGTGAGATGACATTGGGCGGGGCGGGAGGGGTTGAGGTTATGGTGGGGGTGGGAGGGGTCGGGGAGGGTGGGGGTGGGAGGGGTCGGGGAGGGTGGGGGTGGGAGGGGTCGGGGAGGGTGGGGGTGGGAGGGGTCAGGGACGTGAGCAACAGCTACTTGTGGAAGAGTAGATTAATTAAGGAAGAGCCAGCCTGGATTTCTAAAGGGGAAATTGTGTTTAACCAACTTGCTGGAGTTTTTTGAAGAGGTAACAGAAAAGGTCGATGAGGGTAATGCTGTTGATGTGGTGTACATGGACTTTCAAAAGGCATTTGATACAGTGCCACACAACAGACTTGTGAGAAAGTTTATTGCTCATGAAATAAAAGGGACAGTAGCAACGTGGATACAAAATTGGCTGAAGAATAGGAAGCAGAGAGTAATGGTCAATGGATATTTTTCAGGCTGGAGGGAGGTTTGTAGTGGAGTTCCCCAGGGATCAGTATTGGGACCCTTGCTGTTCCTGATATTTATTAATGATCTAGATCTTGGTGTGCAGGGGACAATTTCAAAGTTTGCGGATGATACGAAGCTTGGGACAGAATTTTACGTTGATCAGGCGAGCGTCCCAACTTCTTTAACACTCACGTGATATCTCGCTCGGTGGGTGCACATGGCGGTCAGAAGCGCTGCCGCTGACAATGAAGTGGGTAATGAAGCCCATTAAGGAGGCAGTTGAAAGGATTTTTTGTTCCTGTCACTTCTACGCTGGGTAGACAGGCCAATCGGCCAGGCAGCCTTTACATTTTTGCTCAAACCTCAATCCAGGCCGGGTGAAATCTGTGGGGTAATAAAATAAAAAGAGGTATGTGGGATTGTTTTTTTATGAGGAATGTTTTCAGGTGCTTGATTGTGCTGCATGGACATATTTTGCAGCATTTTTGTTGTTTATTGTGTGGAGGTCTACAACTCCCTGGGTTAGCTGTCTGCCCTCAGCGAGCTGACTGGGAGCACTCAGCAGCACCCAGGGTGATGTTGGCACCCACCCTCCTCCCGCTCCCATTGGCAGTGCTGAGCCTTTCTTGGGGCTGGCCTTTATTTGGAGGATTGCGTCCAATTCCTGCACCGCTCTTTAGGAAGGATGTGAAGGTGTTGTAGAGACTGCAGAAAAGGTTCACAAGAATGGCTCCAGAGATGAGGAACTTCAGTTGTGAAGATAAATTGGAGAAGTTGGGACTGTTTTCCTTGGGGAGGAGAAGGCTGAGAGGAGATTTGGTAGAGGTTTTCAAAATCATGGGGGATCTGGACAGAGTAGAGAGGGAGAAACTGTTCCCATTGGCGGAAGGATCGAGAACGAGAGGGCACAGGATAAATGTAATTCGAAAAAGAAACAATCTCGACATTGAGGAAAAGCTTTTTCACACAGCGAGTGGTTAGGATCTGGAATGCACTGCCTGAGAGTGTGGGGGAGACAGGGACAATCGAGTGGTTAGGATCAGGAATGCACTGTCTGAGAGTGTGGTGGAGACAGGGTCAATCGAGTGGTTAGGATCTGGAATGCACTGTCTGAGAGTGTGGGGGAGATAGGGACAGTCGAGTGGTTAGGATCTGGAATGCACTGTCTGAGAGTGTGGGGGAGATAGGGACAATCGAGTGGTTAGGATCTGGAATGCACTGTCTGAGAGTGTGGTGGAGACAGGGTCAATCGAGTGGTTAGGATCTGGAATGCACTGTCTGAGAGTGTGGGGGAGATAGGGACAGTCGAGTGGTTAGGATCTGGAATGCACTGTCTGAGAGTGTGGGGGAGATAGGGACAGTCGAGTGGTTAGGATCTGGAATGCACTGTCTGAGAGTGTGGTGGAGACAGCGTCAATCGAGTGGTTAGGCTCTGGAATGCACTGTCTGAGAGTGTGATGGAGACAGGATCAATCGAGTGGTTAGGATCTGGAATGCACTGTCTGAGAGTGTGGTGGAGACAGGGACAATCGAGTGGTTAGGATCTGGAATGCACTGTCTGAGGGTGTGGGGGAGACAGGGTCAATTGAGTGGTTAGGATCTGGAATGCACTGTCTGAGTGAGGGGTGGGGATAGGATCAGGAGGGATTGGGATTTATGATTGGCTGCGTTTCTGCATTAACACTCCTGATCTCTCTCTCTCCAGTATTTCTCGGATGTGAAAGATGCTGAGAATTTCCTCAAAAAGTTGCAGGACTCGATGAGGAAGAAATATTCCTGTGATCGCTCGATCACTGTGACCCGCCTGGAAGACTTACTACAGGATTCTATAGTAGGTGGCAGCTGACCATCTCACACCCTCCCCACACAACAACAAAACCCCGACCCGGGACATCCCCAACACCCCCCCCAAACCCCCAACACCCCCCCCAAATCCCCAACATCCCCGCAAATCCCCAACAACCCCCAACACCCCCCCAAACCCCAACAGCCCCCCAAACCCCAACGTGCCTCCAAACCCCCAACAGCCCTGCAAATCCCCAACACCGCCCCAAACCCCAACACCCACCCAAAACCCCAACAGCCCTCCAAACCCCCAACAGCCCTCCAAACCCCCGACAGCCCTCCAAACCCCCGACAGCCCTCCAAACCCCCGACAGCCCTCCAAACCCCCGACAGCCCTCCAAACCCCCGACAGCCCTCCAAACCCCCGACAGCCCTCCAAACCCCCGACAGCCCTCCAAACCCCCGACAGCCCTCCAAACCCCCGACAGCCCTCCAAACCCCCAACACACCCCAAACCCCAACACACCCCAAACCCCAACACACCCCAAACCTCAACACACCCCAAACCTCAACACACCCCAAACCCCAACACACCCCAAACCCCAACACACCCCAAACCCCAACACACCCCAAACCCCAACACACCCCAAACCCCAACACCCCCCCCAAATCCCCAACACACCCCAAACCCCAACACACCCCAAACCCCAACACACCCCAAACCCCAACACCCCCCCCAAATCCCCAACACACCCCAAACCCCAACACACCCCAAACCCCAACACCCCCCCCAAATCCCCAACACCCCCCCCAAACCCCAACACCCCCCCCAAATACCCAACACCCCCCCAAACCCGCAACACCCTCCAAACCCCCCGACACTCCCCAAACCCCCAACACCCCCCCAACATCCCCCCAAACCCACAACACTCCCCCAAACCCCCAACCCCCCCCCAAATCCCAACAGCCCCCCCAAATCCCCAACACCGCCCCAAACCCCAACACCCACCCAAACCCCCAACACCCCTCCAAACCCCCAACACCCCTCCAAACCCCCAACACCCCTCCAAACCCCCAACAGCACCCCAAACCCCAACACACCCCAAACCCCAACACACCCCAAACCCCAACACACCCCAAACCCACAACACCCCCCCAAGCCCACAACACCCCCCCAAACCCCCCATGACTCCCCAAACCCCCAACACCCCCCCAACATACCCCCAAACCCACAACACCCCCCCAAATCCCCGACACCCCCCCAAATCCCCAACACCCCCCCAAATCCCCAACACCCCCCCAAATCCCCAACACCCCCCCAAATCCCCAACACCCCCCCAAATCCCCAACACCCCCCCAAATCCCCAACACCCTCCCAAATCCCCAACACCGCCCCAAACCTCAACACCCCCCCAATCCCCAACAGCCCCCCCAAAGCCGCAACACCTCCCCAACAACCCCCAAACTGCAACAGCCCCCAAATCCCCAACACCCCCCCAAACTCCAACACCCCCCCCAAACCCCTGACATCCCCCAAAACCACAACACCCCCCCAAACCCCCGACACCCCCCCCAAATCCCCAACATGCCCTCTAAACACGCAACACCCCCCCTAAATCCCAACACACCCCATATCCCCAACACCCCCCCAAACCCCTGACAACCCCCAAACCCCCAACTCCCCCCCAAACCCCTGACGCCGCCCCAAATCCCCAACACCTTCCCCAAACCCCCGACACCCCCCCAAACCCCTGACAACCCCCAAACCCCCGGCACCCCGCCAAACCCCGACAACCCCCCCAAACCACCGACACCCCCCAAAATGCCCAACAACCCCCTAAACCCCCGACAACCCCCCCAAACCCCCAACACACCACCCAAATCCCCAACACCCCCCCAACACCCACCCAAACCCCCCCCAAATCCCCAACACCCCCCCCCAAATCCCCAACACCCCCCCCAAATCCCCAACACCCCCCCAAACCCGCAACACCCCCCCAACACCCCCCCAAATCCCCAACACCCCCCCAAATCCCCAACACCCCCCCAAATCCCCAACACCCCCCAAATCCCAACACCTCCCCCAAACCCCCAACACCTCCCCCAAACCCCCAACACCTCCCCCAAACCCCCAATACCTCCCCCAAACCCCCAACACCTCCCCCAAACCCCCAACCCCTCCCCCAAACCCCCAACACCTCCCCAAACCCCCAACACTCCCCAACATCTCCCCAAACCCCCAACATCCAGCCAAATCCCCAACACCCCCCAAATCCCCAACAGCCCCCAAATCCCCAACACCTCCCCCAACACCCCCCAAACCGCAACATCCAGCCAAACCCCCAACACCCCCCCAAATCTCCAACACCCCCCCAAATCTCCAACACCCCCCCAAATCCCCAACGCCCCCCCAAATCCCCAATGCCCCCCAAACCCCCAACACCCTCCCAAATCCCCGACACCCCCCCAAATCCCCAACACCCCCCAAATCCCCAACACCCCCCAAATCCCCAACACCCCCCCCAAACCCCCAACACCTCCCCCAAACCCCCAACACCTCCCAAACCCCCAACACCTCCCCCCCAAACCCCCAACACCTCACCCCCAAACCCCCAACACCTCCCCCCCAAACCCCCAACACCTCCCCCCAAACCCCCAATCCCCCCCAAATCCCCAACACCCCCCTAAATCCACTACATTCCCCAACCCCTACGCCTCCAAATCCCCTACAACCCTCAAATCCCCAACACCCCCCCCAAACCCCCAACACCTCCCCCCAAACCCCCAACACCTCCCAAACCCCCAACACCTCCCCCCCAAACCCCCAACACCTCCCCCCCAAACCCCCAACACCTCCCCCCCAAACCCCCAACACCTCCCCCCAAACCCCCAATCCCCCCCAAATCCCCAACACCCCCCTAAATCCACTACATCCCCCAACCCCTACGCCCCCAAATCCCCTACAACCCTCAAATCCCCAACACTCCCCCCAAATCCCCAACACCCCTCCAAACCCCCAACGCCTCCCCAAATCCCCAACACCCCCCCAAACCCCCAACATCCCCCCCAACCCCCCAACATCCAGCCAAACCCCAACAAACCCCCAACATCCCCCCAAACCCCCAACATCCCCCCAAATCCCCAACAACCCCCCCAAATCCCCAACACCTCCCCCAATACCCCCCAAACCCCCCAACATTCCCCCAAATCCCCAACAACCCCCCAAATCCCCAACACCTCCCCCAATACCCCCCCAAACCCCCCAACATCCCCCCAAATCCCCAACATCCAGCCAAACCCCCAACATCCCCCCAAACCCCCAACATCCCCCCAAATCCCCAACAACCCCCCCAAATCCCCAACACCTCCCCCAATACCCCCCCAAACCCCCCAACATTCCCCCAAATCCCCAACATCCAGCCAAACCCCCAACACCCCCCAAATCCCCGCCCCCCCCAAATCTCCAACACCCCCCCAAATCCCCAACAAGCCCCCAAATCCCCAACACCCACCAAATCCCCAATGCCCCACCAAACCCTCGACACCCCCCCAAACCCCCCACACACCCCCAAATCCCCAACAAACCCCCAACACCCCCCCAAATCCCCAACACCCTCCTAAATTCCCAACACACCTCTAAATCTCCAACACCCCCCCCCCAAACCCCCAACACCCTCCCAAACCCCCAACACCCTCCCAAACCCCCAACACCCCCCCCAAACCCCCAATACCCCCCCAAACCCCCAACACCCTCCCCAAACCCCCAACACCTCCCCCCAAATCCCCAACACCCCCCTAAATCCACTACATCCCCCAACCCCTACACCCCCCAATGCCCCCAAATCCCCTACAACCCTCAAATCTCCAACACTCCCCCCAAATCCCCAACACCCCCCCAAACCCCCAACGCCTCCCCAAATCCCCTACAGTCCCCCAAATCCCCAACACCTCCCAAATCCCCTACACCCCCCTCATATCCCCGACACCCCCCAAATCTCCTCCACTCCCCCCAAATCTCCTCCACCCCTCCCAAATCGCTGATAATACCCCAGAACCCACCTTATAGCCATACGGTCTCTGACACCTGATCCCAGCCTTTGCCCCTCCGATCCCAGCCTTTGCCCCTCTGACCCCAGCCTTTGCTCCTCTGACCCCAGCCTTTGCCCCTCTGACCCCAGCCTTTGCCCCTCTGACCTCAGCCTTTGCTCCTCCAATCCCAGCCTTTGCCGCTCTGATTCCAGCCTTTACCCTCCGCCAACGCCAACCTATGCTCCCCTGGCTCTCTGACCCCTGACCCCAGCCTATACACCCCTGGGTGTCCGACCCCTGACCCCATCCTATACCCCTGCCTCTCCAACCCCTGACCCAAGCCTATGCTCTCCTGCCTCTCCAACACCTGACCCCATCCTATATCCCTGCCCCTCCAACCCCTGACTCAAGCCTATAATCCCCTGGCTCTCTGACCCCATCCTATATTCCCCTGGCTCTCCATTCCCTGACCCCAGCCTATACTGCCCTGGATCTCTGACCTTTGACCCACCACAGTAATTACCTGTGTTTCTCTCCTATTTTCAGGAGGAAAAGGAGCAGCTTTCTGATTATAAATCCCACCTCAGTGGCCTCAGCAAGAGAGCCAAGACTATTGTACAGCTGAAAGCTCGCAATCCAGCCCACCCCCTGAAGGCAAACCTGACGGTGGAGGCTGTGTGTGACTACAAACAGATGGAGGTAACAGAGAGGGAGAGGAAAGCAGAGAGAAATATAGATGGAGCAATTGTGAGAGAGAGATGGGGAGAGAAACAGATAGAGATAGAGCATGGGGAGAAGGAGTGAGAGAGGGAGAGAGAGTCAGAACGAGGTGAGATGGAGTGAAAGAGAGACAGAGTGAGATGTTGAGAGAGTGGGAGAGAGTGGGAGAGTGTGGGAGAGAGAGTGTGGGAGAGAGAGTGTGGGAGAGAGAGTGTGGGAGAGAGAGTGTGGGAGAGAGAGTGTGAGAGAGAGAGTGTGAGAGAGAGAGTGTGAGAGAGAGAGTGTGAGAGAGAGAGTGGGAGAGAGAGAGAGTGGGAGAGAGAGAGTGGGAGAGAGAGAGAGTGGGAGAGAGAGAGAGTGGGAGAGAGAGAGAGTGGGAGAGAGAGAGAGTGGGAGAGAGAGAGAGTGGGAGAGAGAGAGAGTGGGAGAGAGAGAGAGTGGGAGAGAGAGAGTGTGAGAGAGACAGAGAGTGTGAGAGAGAGAGAGTGTGAGAGAGAGAGAGTGTGAGAGAGAGAGAGTGTGAGAGAGAGAGAGTGTGAGAGAGAGAGAGTGTGAGAGAGAGAGAGTGTGAGAGAGAGAGAGTGTGAGAGAGAGAGAGTGTGAGAGAGAGAGAGTGTGAGAGAGAGAGAGTGTGAGAGAGAGAGAGTGTGAGAGAGAGAGAGTGTGAGAGAGTGTGAGAGAGTGTGAGAGAGAGAGTGTGAGAGAGAGAGTGTGAGAGAGAGAGTGTGAGAGAGAGAGTGTGAGAGAGAGAGTGTGAGATACTGAGAGTGTGAGATACTGAGAGTGAGATATTGAGAGAATGACTGTCTGTCAGTCCCAATGCCAACAGATGATGCTGAGGTGGTTTGTATTTGGAATCCCTCAGATCACAGTGAACAAGGGTGATGAATACATCCTGCTGAATAACAGCCAACCCAAAAAGTGGAAGGTGGTGAGTCCGTCGGGCAATGAAGCTCTTGTCCCTTCGATCTGCTTCACTGTCCCTCCCTCAAACAAAGAAGCTCTGGATGCAGTGAGCAGGTAATTATTACTCCGTTACTCTGCTCAGGAATGAACCAGCACTGCTGGGGGTTGGACAGGGTGAGAGAGCTCCATCCGCTGGCCAGAATGTCCTGTGCTGCTTCTGAGGTTCCAACCGGCCCCAAGATGGGCAGGGTCAGAGGGCCAGAAGCTCTCCCCTGGGAATGCTGGTCACTCCTGGACTGTCACTGCCGGAGCAGCACAGACACTGCCCGGGGAGCGAGGTAAATGGGCCTGGGCTCACTGGGGCCACTCAGCCCAGGGTGGGGGCATTTCCAAGAGGATGGTCCTTGTCACCAGGGTAAGTTCATGGGCTAGGGAGCTGCAGAATGTCCCATCAGACGCCCACCCCACCCCTTCACTATCGCCCAGCAGATTCCCTGGGACCACAAAAAGATCACGGCTTCAGGGTCACACTCAGTCACACACAGCCTGTCACACTCACACACACTCAGGGTCACACGCACTCGGTCGCACTCACACTTAGGGTCACACACACTCAGGGTCACACACACTCAGGGTCACACACTCAGTCATGCTCAAACTCAGGATCACGCACTCGGTCACACTCATACTCAGGGTCTCACATTCAGGATCACTCACACTCACGGTCACCAACACTAAGGGTCACTCACACTCAGGATCACACTCACACGGTCAAACTCACATTCAGGGTCACACACTCAGTCGCACACTCGGTTACACACACTGGGTTACACTCACACTCAGGGTCACACACACTCAGTCACATTCAGGGTCGCACACACACTCAGGGTCACGCACTCGGTCATACACTCAGAGACATGCTCGGTCACACACTCAAGGTCATACACACACAGTCATGCTCACTCTCAGGATCACTTGCACTCAGGGTCGCATACACTCATGTTCACACACTCGGGGTCACACACTCGGTCACTCACGCTCAGGGCTACACTCACACTCAGGGTTACACACTTGGTCACCCACACTCAGGGTCCTTCACACTCGGGGTCACACTCAGGGCCACATTCACACATGGGGTCACACACACTCAGGGTCACATTCACACTTGGGGTCACACTCAGGGTCACACTAACACTCGGGGTCATGCTCATACTCATGATCACACACTCGGGGTCAGAGTCACACTAAAACTCGGGGTCACATACAGGGTCACATTCACACTTGAGGGTCACATTTGCTCTCAGTGTCGCATTCACACTCGGTCACACTCAGGGTCACAGCCAGGGACACGCACACGGGATCAAATTTGTGGTCACACACACCCAAGGTCAATTTAAGGGCCACATACAAATGGAAGTACACTCAGGGTCGCACTCACGCTCAGGGTCACACTCGAGGTCACACACACGTGGGGTCAAAAGTAGAGCCAAACCTGGGGTTACACACTTGGTGTTACACACCCGGGGTCATACTCTGGGTCACACAATTGAGGTCAAAGTCACTTGGGTCACGGTCAGTCGGGGTCACACTCACACCTGGGGTCAGACACAATAAGGGCCACACACACACACTTTTGTTCACTTTTTCTCTGGTATTGCTATGTACTGAGTCCCTCTCTCGCTCAGGCTGGATAACACTCACCAAACAATAGTGAACCTCTGGCACAAGCTGCACATTGATATGAAGAGTCTCCTTCCCTGGTTATACCTCAATCGGGACATGCAACTCATCCGCTCCTGGAATCTGCTCACGGTGAGTCACATCAAACTGGCTCTGACTGCTAGACAGCTCACCCTTCACCCCCTCACCCTTCACCCCTCACCCTTCACCCCCTCACCCTTCACCCCCTCACCCTTCACCCCCTCACCCCTCACCCTTCACCCCCTCACCCTTCACTCCTCACCCTTCACCCCTTCACCCCCTCACCCTTCACCCCCTCACCCTTCACCCGCCCACCCTTCACCCCCTCACGCCCTCACCCTTCACCTCCTCACCCTTCACCCTTCATCCCCTCACCACCTCACCACCTCTCTCCTTCACCTCCTCACCACTTCACCCCTCACTATCTCACCCCCTCACTACCTCACCATCTCACCCCCTCACACCTCATCCCTCAGCCCCTCAACCCTCACCACCTCACCCGCTCACCTCTCACCACCTCCCCCTCATCCCTTCACCACCTCTCACCATCTTACATCCTCACCCTCTCACTCCCTCAATCCCCACACCACGCCCTCACCCCTTTGCCCCCTCACTCTCTAACCCTTCCCTCTAACCCTGCTCATTCATTCCTTCCTCTCTCACTACTGTATTCTCGCTCCCTCACTACCTGCTCTCTGAACCCCCTCGCTCTCTGATCCCCTCACTCCCTGATCCCCTCACTCTCTGATCCCCTCACTCTCTGATTTCCCCCCGCTCTCTCATCCCCTCACTCCCTGATCCCCTCACTCCTTGATTCCCTCACTCTCTGATTTCCCCCCGCTCTCTCATCCCCTCACTCCCTGATTTCCCCTCACTCCTTGATTCCCTCACTCCTTGATTCCCTCACTCCCTGATTTCCCCTCACTCCCTGATTTCCCCTCACTCCCTGATTTCCCCTCACTATCTGATGCCCTTGCTCTCTGATGCCCTTGCTCTCTGATGCCCTCGCTCTCCGATGCCCTCGCTCTCCGATGCCCTCGCTCTCCGATGCCCTCGCTCTCCGATGCCCTCGCTCTCCGATCCCCTCGCTCTCCGATCCCCTCGCTCTCCGATCCCCTCGCTCTCTGATTCCCTCGCTCTCTGATTCCCTCACTCCCTGATTTCCCCTCGCTCTCTGATTCCCTCACTCCCTGATTTCCCCTCGCTCTCTGATCCCCTCGCTCTCTGATCCCCTCGCTCCCTGATTTCCCCTCGCTCTCTGATTCCCTCACTCCCTGATTTCCCCTCGCTCTCTGATTCCCTCACTCCCTGATTTCCCCTCTCTCTCTGATTCCCTCGCTCCCTGATTTCCCCTCGCTCTCTGATTCCCTCACTCCCTGATTTCCCCTCGCTCTCTGATTCCCTTGCTCCCTGATTTCCCCTCGCTCTCTGATTCCCTCACTCCCTGATTTCCCCTCGCTCTCTGATCCCCTCGCTCTCTGATTCCCTCGCTCTCTGATCCCCTCGCTCCCTGATTTCCCCTCGCTCCCTGATTTCCCCTCGCTCCCTGATTTCCCCTCGCTCCCTGATTTCCCCTCGCTCCCTGATTTCCCCTCGCTCCCTGATTTCCCCTCGCTCCCTGATTTCCCCTTGCTCCCTGATTTCCCCTTGCTCCCTGATTTCCCCTCGCTCCCTGATTTCCCCTCGCTCCCTGATTTCCCCTCGCTCCCTGATTTCCCCTCGCTCCCTGATTTCCCCTCGCTCCCTGATTTCCCCTCAGTCTCTGATCCCCTCGCTCCCTGATTTCCCCTCGCTCCCTGATTTCCCCTCGCTCCCTGATTTCCCCTCGCTCCCTGATTTCCCCTCGCTCCCTGATTTCCCCTCGCTCCCTGATTTCCCCTCGCTCCCTGATTTCCCCTCGCTCCCTGATTTCCCCTCGCTCCCTGATTTCCCCTCGCTCCCTGATTTCCCCTCGCTCCCTGATTTCCCCTCGCTCCCTGATTTCCCCTCGCTCCCTGATTTCCCCTCGCTCTCTGATCCCCTCGCTCTCTGATCCCTTCGCTCTCTGATCCCCTCGCTCCCTGATCCCCTCGCTCTTTCCCCCTCCCTACGTGCCCTTCCCCCCATTTTCCTCTGTCTTGCTCTAACTTTGGATGATATTTTGCAGTTTCGGAGTTTGAATTCCGAGGATTATAAACATATCCTTCCAAACCTGGAACTTCACTATCAGGATTTCTTACGGGAAAGTCAGGATTCGCACATGTTTGGACCCGATGACCGGATTCAGATTGAGAGGGAATACAAACTTACCGTTCAACACTACGAGAAACTGCAGCGGAGCCTAGAGAGAGGTAAACACCAACATAACAGGAGCAGGAGTAGACCACTCGGCCCATCGAGCCTGCTCCATCATTCAATACTGTCATGGCTGACCTTGGGCTTCAACTCCATTGTTTCACCCACTCCCCATATCCCTTAATTCTCTCTATCCCAGCCTTAAATGTCTCCAACAATGGAACATCCACAGGCCTCTGGGGTAGAAAATTCCAAAAGATTCACAACCCTGTGAGTGAAGTAATTTCTCCTCATCTCAGTCTGAGGTGATTAGTTTCTCAATCCTGAGTTTGGCTGAGATGCCTTTACCTGTCTCCTGCCCATGGATCAGTGTTTCTAGCTGGATACAGGAACAGAAAACCAACTCCTGGAGCCTATCCTGCCGTTTAATGGGATCATGTCTGATCTGTGTCTGAGCCTCATTGTCCACCTTCGTTCCATAATCTTTAATAGCTGCAGAAATCAATCGATGGCTCAGATTGTGGTACAAGTGTCTCAAAAAGGGTTGGAGATTGAGATGTAGATGTTTCAGGTAGCATCATACTTTAACCCGTTCTTTCTTTCTCTCACTGTCACTGCCCCTCCCCCCAACCTCTTTCTCTGTCTCTTTATCTCCTTTCTCTCTGCCCCTCTCTCTTGTTGTCTCTCTGTCCCCTTCTCCCCTGCTGTCTCTCACTCTCTGTCTGTCTGTCTTTATTCACCTCCCTCTCACTGTCCCTTCCCCTACCTGTCTCTTTATCTCCTTTTCTCTCTGTCCTCTCTCTCTCTTTATCTCTCTATCTCCCCCCCATCTCTCTCTGTCTCCGTCTCCTTTTCTGTCTTGTTCTGTATCTCTCTCCTCTGTTTCCCTCTCTCCCTCTTTCTCTGTTGCTTTGTCACTCTCTATCTCTCTCTCTCTCTTTGTCTGTCACTCTATCTCTCTCTCTCTGCTTCTTTGTCTGTCACTCTCTCTTCCTCTCTCTCTCCATATCATTCTCTCTCGTCTCTGTTTCCCTTTCTACCTCTGTCCCACTCTCTCTCTCTCTCTCTGTCTCCCCCGCTCTCTCTCACTCCCTCCCTCTCTCTCTCTCTCCCCCTCTCTCTCTCTCCCCGCTCCCTCTCTCTCTCACTCCCTCCCTCTCTCTCTCACTCCCTCCCTCTCTCTCTCACTCCCTCCCTCCCTCTCTCTCTCTCCCCCTCCCTCTCTCCCTCGCCCCCCCCCCCCCCTCCCCTATTGTAGGTGAACAGGATGAGCTGAGCTGTAAAAAGTATGTGACGCAGCTGAAGGACATTCGACTGCAGCTCGAGGGCTGTGAGAAGAGAACGATCCACAAGATCCGACAACCACTCGACAAAAACCCCCTGGTCGAGTGTAAGCAGCGCATCAGTGAGCAGCAGGTAAAGCCCAGTCATTGGTACGACAATGTGCAGGACCTGGGGCAGTAACTGATGTGGGTCCGAACCCTGACATTCAAGGACAAAAATCTCAGAAAGGGGGAAAGGTAGGGCAAGCAAAGCAGAGCGCCCTGAATGCTGAAAGCAGAGCGCCCTGAATGCTGAAAGAGACAGAGATTAAGATGAAGAAGAAAAGTGTGTATGTGACAGATATCAGGAGGATGATCCAACAGAGAACCAGGCTGAAGACAAGGCTCGGAGGTGAAGTGAAAAAGAAACCAAGTGGGAGTATGAGAAGGGCCCGGCAGGTGAACAAAAGGGAATCCAGAACTTGTCAATAGGCATATAAATAGAAAAAGGGTGGAAAAAGGAGGAGAGAAGCTAGTTAGGGACCAAGAAGGGGATTTACACATGGAGGCAGTGGGCACAGGGACATAGGAAACAGGAGCAGGAGAAGGCCATTCAGCCCATCAAGCCTGCTCCGCCATTCCAACATATTGTAGTTGATATATCTACCTCTTACTGCATTTTTCCCACTATCTCCACATTCCTTGATATTATTAGTCTCCAGAAATCTATCGATTCCCGTTTTGAACATACTCAATGATTGAGCTTCAACAGCCTCTGGGGTAGAGAATCCCAAAGATTCACCACCCTCTGAGTGAAGAAATTCATCCTCATCTCAGTCCTAAATGACCTAGCCCTTATTCTGAGACTGTATCCCTGGTTCTAGACCCCTCAGCCAGGGGAAACATCCTATCCACATCTACCCTGTCACCCTCTGTAAGAATTTTGTAAGTTTCAATGAGATCACCTCTCATTCTTCAAAACCCTGGAGAATACAGGCTCAGTTTCTTCCATCTTTCTTCATACAACAACCCCACCATCCAAGGGATTAGTCTCATGAGCCTCTGTTGCACTCCCTCTATGACAAGTACATCCTTCCTTAGATAAGGAGACCAAAACTGTACGCAATACTTCAGGTGCAGTCTCACCAAGGCTCCAGACAATTGCAGCAAGACATCTTTACTCCTGCACTCAAATCTCCTTGTGATGAAGACCAACATTTGCCTTTCTAATTGCTTGCTGCACCTGCATTCTAGCTTTTAGTGACTCATGAACAAGGACACCCAGGTCACTTTGGATATCAACACTTCCCAACCTCTCACCATTTAAGAAATATTCTGCCTTTCTGTTTTCTCTACCAAAGTAATTTAGTTTCTCCACCATTTCCCAATTCTCCATTATAAATTCTCCTGTCTCCGCCTGTAATGTGCCCACATTTATCCTAGCTAATCTTTTCCTTTTCATGCACCTAAATAAGTTTTTACAATCCGCCTTTTTGTTACTCAGTAGCTTTTATTCATTTTCTCTTTTCCTTTTATTTATCAGTTTCTTGGTCCCCTGTTGCTGGATTCTAAATTGCTCCCAATCCTTGGGGTTACCACTTTTTCTGACAACCTTCTCAGCCATTTCCTTTGATCTTGCGCCATTTTAACTTATTTTGTTAGCCATGGTTAATTCACATTTCTGTTTGGGTTTTGTGCCATTACAGGAAAGCATACCTGTTATAGACCACGCCATACTTCTTTAAATACTACTCACTGCCTGTCTACCCTCAAATCTTCTAGTGTATTTTCCCAATCCACCATAGCCAGCCTGCCCCTCATACCTTCAGAGTTTCCTCTGTTCAGGTTTAAGACTCTAGTTTCAGAATGAACTCTATCACTTTCAAACTTAATATAAAATTCTATCATATTATGGCCACTATTTCCTAATAGCTACTTTACAACAAGGTTATTAATTAGCCTCTTCACTACTTAGTACTAAACTCAAAATTGTCCTCTTCCATACTGCTCCAGAAACCCATGCTCCAGAAATTCATCTTCCACAGCATTAGTGCTCATTAGGTTTACCCAGGTTATGTGTAAATTGAAGTTGCCCATTGTTACTGTATTACACATGCTACATGTAGCTCTAATTTCCTGATTTATACCCGGCATTACCACTACAGTTTGGTGGCCTATAAACAACTCTCACCCCTTGCTGTTTCTCAGCTGCACCCAAACTGATTCTACATCTTGATCCTTTGATCTAAGATCCTGTTGATCTTGTCCCTTATTAACAGTGCTACCCCACCCCCTTTTCCCCTCTGCCTATTCTTCCTAAATGATGAATATTCCTGAATATTCAGTTCCCAGTCCTGGTCAGCATGTAGCCACGTCTCTGCTATGACAATTAGATCATATTTATTTACCTCTATTTGCTACCTTATTACGAATGCTGCATGCATTCACATAGAGAGCACTTAACTTTGCCTTTTTGACATTATTCCACATTCTGATCCTATTTCCTGTTACCAGTTTTACTTCCCTCCAATCTGAGCTCCCTCCCAGGTTTCTAGCCCCCGGCCAATCTCGTTTAAACTCTCCCCAACAGCACTATCAAATCTCCCTGTGAGGACCTTACTCCCAGTCCTGTTACGGTGTAACAGTTTATACAGGTCCCACCTGCCCCAGAACTGGTCCCAGTCCCTCAGAAATATGAACCCCTGGCTCCCAGACCCCTGGCTCCCTGACCCCCTGCGCTCCCTGACCCCCTGCGCTCCCTGACCCCCTGCGCTCCCTGACCCCCTGCGCTCCCTGACCCCCTGCGCTCCCTGACCCCCTGCGCTCCCTGACCCCCTGCGCTCCCTGACCCCCTGCGCTCCCTGACCCCCTGCGCTCCCTGACCCCCTGCGCTCCCTGACCCCCTGCGCTCCCTGACCCCCTGCGCTCCCTGACCCCCTGCGCTCCCTGACCCCCTGCGCTCCCTGACCCCCTGCGCTCCCTGACCCCCTGCGCTCCCTGACCCCCTGCGCTCCCTGACCCCCTGCGCTCCCTGACCCCCTGCGCTCCCTGATCCCCTGCGCTCCCTGACCCCCTGCGCTCCCTGACCCCCTGCGCTCCCTGACCCCCTGCGCTCCCTGACCCCCTGCGCTCCCTGACCCCCCTGCGCTCCCTGACCCCCTGCGCTCCCTGACCCCCTGCGCTCCCTGACCCCCTGCGCTCCCTGATCCCCTGCGCTCCCTGACCCCCTGCGACTCCCTGACCCCCCTGCGCTCCCTGACCCCCTGCGCTCCTGACCCCCTGCGCTCCCTGATCCCCTGCGCTCCCTGACCCCCTGCGCTCCCTGACCCCCCTGCGCTCCCTGACCCCCTGCGCTCCCTGATCCCCTGCGCTCCCTGATCCCCTGCGCTCCCTGATCCCCTGCGCTCCCTGATCCCCTGCGCTCCCTGATCCCCTGCGCTCCCTGATCCCCTGCGCTCCCTGATCCCCTGCGCTCCCTGATCCCCTGCGCTCCCTGATCCCCTGCGCTCCCTGATCCCCTGCGCTCCCTGACCCCCTGCGCTCCCTGCGCTCCCTGACCCCTGCGCTCCCTGACCCCCTGCGCTCCTGACCCCCTGCGCTCCCTGATCCCCTGCGCTCCCTGACCCCCTGCGCTCCCTGACCCCCTGCGCTCCCTGACCCCCTGCGCTCCCTGATCCCCTGCGCTCCCTGATCCCCTGCGCTCCCTGATCCCCTGCGCTCCCTGATCCCCTGCGCTCCCTGATCCCCTGCGCTCCCTGATCCCCTGCGCTCCCTGATCCCCTGCGCTCCCTGACCCCCTCGCTCCCTGACCCCCGCGCTCCCTGACCCCCGCGCTCCCTGACCCCCGCGCTCCCTGACCCCCGCGCTCCCTGACCCCCGCGCTCCCTGACCCCCGCGCTCCCTTGTCCCCTCGCTCCCTGATCCCCTCACTCCACTGCCGAAGGTTTACTTCTGTTCTTTTCCTTCCTCAGCCTGTAATCCCCGAACTGTGAGTGTTTTTTCTCAGCAGGTTCTTCATGTAGCGCAAGCTTGGTGAATCTTCATTTTAACTCCTTACAAATTTGGTCTTTTCAGTCCTAGCGTAAACTCCCACCCACATTCCTGCCCCATGAACCACACATACTGCTGCCTACAGCTGCTCCCTCCACCTCTCTCTCAGATTCTGGCACACTAACTGTGCCTGTGAATTGTCAGTGATATCTTCAACCTTTCCCCTCTCCATGGCAACGTGAATCACATACACCTTGATTTCAGGTAGAAACGCTGATTTGCTATCCTGGAGACCCCTCACCTTTGAAGTAATTGGACAGTTTCAAGGACTCCTGTTTCCAACCTGACATTCTCACCACTTTCCTGGGACTTTGGCGACTTAGTCTATCTACAGGCTGTTGCCATTGTCTCCAAGTGTAAACACCTTGCACCTTCTTCCCAGTAAAATAATCTGGGGGCCTTTAATCACTAACAATCAAACATCTGCCTGTTATCAAGCAGAGCTCAGAACGGGTCACATGAAATCCTTCATATTACCTTAAACTAAAGATACGGTCCCAAAACAGAACTATCTTATAAATCTCGGCATTGGAACAAAGTGCGGGGGGAGGCAGGGTGGGTGTGGGGGGTGAGGAGCGTGTGGAAGGAAGGAGAAGGGGAGAGAGAGAAGAGAAAGAGAGAGGGAGGAGAGAGTGAGAGGGGAGGGAAAGAGATAGAGGGAAAGAGGAGAGGAGGGGGGAAAGTTAGCCACTGGTCCATGGCCCCTGGTAGAAACCATTTATTCTTCTGTTTCTTCTTCTGTTTGGCAGAAAATTCACTCTGAGCTGGAAGGGATTAAGAAGAATTTGAACACAGTGACTGAGAAGACAGAGAAAGTCCTGGCCCTGCCAGAACAACTAAACAGCGCACCTTTGTTACGCTCTGAGCTGGACATCACCGTACAGAAGATGAACCGAGTCTACAGTCTCTCTGCTGTCTATCTAGAGAAGTGAGTTTCGACTTTAGAAGTCCAGCGCATGGCCAGAGTAAACAGTTAATACTAGGAAAAATACATTGAGAACACGTTGCGTGTAAAACACACACACACAGACACACACACACACACACAGACTCTCAATCACACACACATTCACACACAGACACACAGGCTCACACACACAGACACACGCACACACAGACTCACACACATACACACACATAGACTCTCACACTCACACAAACACACACACATACACTCACAAAAGACTCACACACAAACACACACAGACTCTCTCACACACACACAACACACACACAGACTCACACAAACACACACACATACACTCACAAAAGACTCTCTCACGCACACACACACACACACACACACACACACACACACACACAGACTCTCACACACACATACACACAACACACACACACACTCTCACGCTCACACAAACACACACACATACACTCACAAAAGACTCTCAAACACACCCACTCACATACAGATTTACACACACACATACAGACTCACAAACAGACTCTCACATACACACACACACGCACAAACATGCGCGCTCTCTCTCTCAAGGAAACCTGTCATTGTCCTTACCTGGTCTGGCCTACATGTGACTGCAGACCCACAGTAAAATGTGTTTGACTTGTAACTGCCTCTAGGATGGCCTAGCAAACTACTCAGTTATATCAGTCTTCTAAAACTTCAATAAAAAGGAATGAATCTGGACGGACCACCCAGCATTGACCTAGGCACCGAAACAACAACGGAAAATTCAGCCCTGTCAACCCTACAAAGTCCTCCTTATTAACATCTGGGGGCTAGTGCCAAAATTGGGAGAGCTGTCTCACAGACTAGTCAAGAAACAGCCCGACATAGTTATCTTCGACTCTAACCTAACGTCATAAGACAACCCACTCATTCCAGGTATCAATCTGGTAAACCTCCTCTGAACCACCTCCAACACATTTATATCCTTCCTTAAATAAGGAGACCAAAACTGCACACAGTATTCGAGGTGCAGTTGAGGTTCTGTAGAACTGAAGCATAACATCTTTACTTTTATAACAAAAACAAAAACAGAATTACCTGGAAAAACTCAGCAGGTTTGGCAGCATCGGCGGAGAAGAAAAGAGTTGACATTTCGAGTCCTCATGACCCTTCGACAGAACTTGAGTTTGAGTCCAAGAAAGAGTTGAAATATAAGCTTATATTAGTTACCATGTCTTCACTCCCCTCATCTAAGCCATTGATGTGAATGATGTTTCCTCCAGCTGTACTCTGTTTGCCTTGGCTGCACCGACTTACCCACTCAAACACCACTGACCAGAAACTGAACCGGACTAGCCATATAAATACTGTGGCTACAAGAGCAGGTCAGAGGCTGGGAATCCTGCGATGAGTAACTCACCTCCTGACTCCCCAAAGCCTGTCCACCATCTACAAGGCACAAGTCAGGAGTGTGATGGAATATTCTCCACTTGCCTGGATGAGTGCAGCTCCTACAACACTCAAGAAGCTGGACACTGTCCAGGATCCAAGGACCATTATAGGCATTGAAATAATTTCATCTTCTCACTGATGCTGGGGTACTGTTGGAGATGAGCTGAGAGTTTTAGCTTTGACATGTCATTGTGCTGCTCTTTCCTGGAGAACCTGAGGCATTTTGATGCCACAGTCTGTTTATATTGGCTTCCTCTCCTCTCCTCACTGCCTCTTTTCTCCTGTTTGCAGGCTGAAGACAATTGATGTGGTGATTCGAAGCACACAGGAGGCTGAGAATCTGGTAAAGAAATACGAGACCCGGCTGAGGGAGGTAAACACTGTCCCTGCTGACACAAAGTCTCTGGAGTCCTACAAACAGCAGCTAAAGGTGAGAGAGGGTAACATCAATGATCAGTGAAACAGGGTGATCAACTGTCAGGGGGCACAGATTGTAGCAATGTCTGTTAGTGAGTGCACTTCAACTGGGTGTGGGGAGTGAGGGGGAGAGTGGGATTAGACTGGGTGGGATATTAAAGGGTGCGGGGAGTGAGGGGGAGAGTGGGATTAGACTGGGTGGGATAGTAAAGGGTGCGGGGAGTGAGGGGGAGAGTGGGATTAGACTGGGTGGGATACTAAAGGGTGCGGGGAGTGAGGGGAAGAGTGGGATTAGCCTCGGTGCGATATTAAAGTGTGCAGGGAGTGAGGGGGAGAGTGGGATTAGACTGGGGGGGATATTAAAGGGTGCGGGGAGTGAGTGGGATTAGACTGGGTGGGATATTAAAGGGTGCGGGGAGTGAAGGGGAGAGTGGGATTAGCCTCGGTGGGATATTAAAGGGTGCAGGGAGTGAGGGGGAGAGTGGGATTAGACTGGGGGGGATATTAAAGGGTGCGGGGAGTGAGGGGAAGAGTGGTATTAGACTGGGTGGGATATTAAAGGGTGCGGGGAGTGAGGGGGAGAGTGGGATTAGACTGGGTGGGATATTAAAGGGTGCGGGGAGTGAGGGGGAGAGTGGGATTAGCCTCGGTGGGATATTAAAGGGTGCAGGGAGTGAGGGGGAGAGTGGGATTAGACTGGGGGGGATATTAAAGGGTGCGGGGAGTGAGGGGAAGAGTGGTATTAGACTGGGTGGGATATTAAAGGGTGCGGGGAGTGAGGGGGAGAGTGGGATTAGACTGGGTGGGATATTAAAGGGTGCGGGGAGTGAGGGGAAGAGTGGTATTAGACTGGGTGGGATATTAAAGGGTGCGGGGAGTGAGGGGGAGAGTGGGATTAGACTGGGTGGTATATTAAAGGGTGCGGGGAGTGAGGGGAAGAGTGGTATTAGACTGGGTGGGATATTAAAGGGTGCAGGGAGAGTGGGATTAACCTCGGTGGGATATTAAAGGGTTCGGGGAGTGAGGGGGAGAGCGGGATTAGACTGGGTGGGATATTAAAGGGTGCGGGGAGTGAGGGGAAGAGTGGTATTAGCCTCGGTGCGATATTAAAGGTTGCGGGGAGTGAGGGGGAGAGTGGGATTCGACTGGGTGGGATATTACAGGGTGCCGGGAGTGAGGGGGAGAGTGGGATTAGACTGGGTGCGATATTAAAGGTTGCGGGGAGTGAGGGGGAGAGTGGGATTAGACTGGGTGGGATATTAAAGGGTGCGGGGAGTGAGGGGGAGAGTGGGATTAGACTGGGTGGGATATTAAAGGGTGCGGGGAGTGAGGGGGAGAGTGAGATTAGACTGGGTGGGATATTAAAGGGTGCGGGGAGTGAGGGGGAGAGTGAGATTAGACTGGGTGGGATATTAAAGGGTGCGGGGAGTGAGGGGGAGAGTGGGATTAGACTGGGTGGGATATTAAAGGGTGTGGGGTGTGAGGGGGAGAGTGGGATTAGACTGGGTGGGATATTAAAGGGTGCGGGGAGTGACGGGGAGAGTGGGATTAGACTGGGTGGGATAGTAAAGGGTGTGGGGAGTGAGGGGAAGAGCGGGATTAGACTGGGTGGGATATTAAAGGGTGCAGGGAGTGAGGGGGAGAGTGGGATTAGACTGGGTGGGATAGTAAAGGGTGTGGGGAGTGAGGGGAAGAGCGGGATTAGCCTTGGTGGGATATTAAAGGTGAGGGGGAGAGTGGGATTAGACTGGGTGGGATATTAAAGGGTGCGGGGAGTGAGAGGGAGAGTGGGATTAGACTGGGTGGGATATTAAAGGGTGTGGGGAGTGACGGGGAGAGTGGGATTAGACTGGGTGGGATATTAAAGGGTGCGGGGAGTGAGGGGGAGAGTGGGATTAGACTGAGTGGGATATTAAAGGGTGTGGGGAGTGAGGGGGAGAGTGGGATTAGACTGGGTGGGATATTAAAGGGTGCGGGGAGTGAGGGGGAGAGTGGGATTAGACTGAGTGGGATATTAAAGGGTGTGGGGTGTGAGGGGGAGAGTGGGATTAGACTGGGTGGGATATTACAGGGTGCGGGGAGTGAGGGGGAGAGTGAGATTAGACTGGGTGGGATAGTAAAGGGTGTGGGGAGTGAGGGGAAGAGTGGGATTAGACTGGGTGGGATATTAAAGGGTGCAGGGAGTGAGGGGGAGAGTGGGATTAGACTGGGTGGGATATTAAAGGGTGTGGGGAGTGAGGGGAAGAGTGGGATTAGACTGGGTGGGATATTAAAGGGTGCAGGGAGTGAGGGGGAGAGTGGGATTAGACTGGGTGGGATATTAAATGTTGCGGGGAATGAGGGGGAGAGTGGGATTAGACTGGGTGGGATAGTAAAGGGTGTGTGGAGTGAGGGGAAGAGTGGGATTAGCCTTGGTGGGATATTAAAGGTGAGGGGGAGAGTGGGATTAGACTGGGTGGGGTGTCAACATCTCAGCTGTGCGTACCATCTACAAGATGCACTGCAGTAATTTACCAAGACTCCTTCAACAGCACCTTCCAAACCCACGACCACTACTATCTAGAAGGACAAGGGCAGCAAATAGATGGGAACACCACCACCTGGAAGTTCCCCTCCAAGTCACTCACCATCCTGACTTGGAAATATATCGCTGTTCCTTCACTGTCTCTGGGTCAAAATCCTGGAACTCCCTCCCTAACAGCACTGTGGGTGTACCTACACCACATGGACTGCAGCGGTTCAAGAAGGCAGCTCACCACCACTTTCTCAAGGGCAATTAGGGATGGGCAATAGATGCTGGGCCTAGTCAATGAATGAATTTTTAAAAAATTGCCAGCGTATTGGATTGGCCAAAAAATCCCCAGCCAAGCTGTACTGCTGCTGATTGGATGAATTTTTGCGACAGACTATTCAGTACAGGGTGCATCGTGTCATAGGGAGTCATAATGGCCCAAAGGAGCCCATTCAACCCATTGAGTCTATGCTAGCTCTCTGTAGGGTTATCCAGTCAGTCCGATTCCCTTGTTCTATCCCTGTAAGTTTATTTCCCTCAAGTGAGAATCCAATTTCCTTTTGAAATCATTCATCGTCTCCACTTCCACCACCCTCATAGGCAGCGAGTTCCAGGTCATCACCGCTCACTGCGTAAAAAAGTTCTTCCTCACATCCCCCTCTCTCTTCCCAAAATATTAAATGTGTCCCTTAGTCCTTGCACCATCAGCCAACGAGAACAGTTTTTCTTTGTCTCCCTTACCGAAACCTGTCATCATCTTGTACAGCCCTATCAAATCCCCCCTCAATCTCCTTCGCTCCAAGGAGAACAACCCCAGCTTCTCCAACCTCACCTTGTATCTAAAATCCCTCATCCCTGGGATCATTCTGGTACATCCCCTCCTCACCCTCTCAGGGACCCTCACATCCTTCCTAAATTTGTGGTGACCAGAACTGGACAAAAGACTCTAGTTGTGGCCTAACCAGAGCTTTATAAAGATTCAGCAGAACTTCCCTGCTTTTGTACCCAATGCCTCTATTAATGAAACCCAAGATCCCATATGCTTTATTAACCTCTCTCTCAATATGTTCTGACACCTTCAAAGATGGATCTATATAGACACCAGATCCCTCTGTCCCTGAGCACCCTTT
The DNA here is from genome assembly GCF_017639515.1 of Carcharodon carcharias. Taxonomy (NCBI): domain Eukaryota; kingdom Metazoa; phylum Chordata; class Chondrichthyes; order Lamniformes; family Lamnidae; genus Carcharodon; species Carcharodon carcharias. Next base: position 1,125,038 of record NC_054469.1, read on the forward strand.
AGAGCTGTGACATTAAGTACGAAAATATGAACTAGGAGCAGGATTAGGCCACTCTGCCCCTCGAGCCTGCTCCGCCATTCAATAAGATCATGGCTGATCTGATTGTGACCTCAACCCCACATTCCTGCCTTCCCCTGATAAACTTTCACCCCCTTGTTAATCAAGAATCTATCTCACTCTGCCTTAAAAATACTCAAAGACTCTGCTTCCACTGCCTTTTGAGGAAGAGAGTTCCAAAGACTCACAACCCTCTGAGAGAAAATGATTTCTCCTCATCTCTGTCTTAAATGAGCAACCTCTTATTTTTAAACAGTGACCCCTAGTTCTAGACTCTCCCACAAGAGGAAACATCCTCCCCACACCCACCCTGTCCAGACCCCTCAGGATCTTAAAGGTTTCAATTAAGTCGCCTCTTACACTTCTAAACTCCAGTGGATACAAGCCTAACCTGTCCAACCTTTCCTCATAAGACAACCCACCCATTCCAGGTATTAGTCCAGTAAACCTTCTCTGAACTGCTTCTAATGTATTTACATCCTTCTTTAAATAAGGAGACCAAAACTAGACACTGTATTCCAGATTGGCCTCACCAATGTCCTGTACTATATTGCTGCGCTGTACCCTTTCTGCCAAAATGCATTGCCTCACACTTCTTTGTATTAAATCCAGTTGCCCCTTGTCTGCCCATTCTGCCAGCCTATCTATGTCCTGTTCCAGGTGATTCACACCATCCTCACTGTTAGCCATTCCTTGGTATCATTGGAAAATTTTGAAATTTTACTCTTATTCTAAGACCCAAGTTATTTATATATATCAAAAAGCAGTGGTCCCAGCATTGCCCCTTGGGGAACAGCACCGTCCACCATCCTCCAGTCTGAAAAATAAACATTTACCACTACTCACGGTTTTCTAACTTTAAGCCAATGTTTTGTCCAATTGGACATTGATTCTCCTATTCCATGAATCTCAGTTTTGTTAACCAGCCTTTACATGGTACCTTGTCAAACACTTTCTTAAAACCGATATAGACAACGCCTTGTATCTTGGTAATGGGGCTCAGCGCCGCTCTGCTATTCCTCAGTTGATTGGTCTCTGCTTTTCTGTTTAGGGAATGCGTGCTGAGGTTGGAGGTAACCAGCCACTCTTTGATAATCTGGAGAGTGAGCTCAGCAAAGCCAAACTGGTGAATGAGCAAATGATTCACAGTCACAGTGAGCGAGATGTTGACTTGGATCGGTACCGGGAGTGTGTGCAGCAACTTCTGGAGCATTGGCAGGGCATCCAGGCGCAGATTGACCTCCGTTCCCGAGAACTGGAACAACTGGGGCGACAGCTCAGCTATTACCGGGAGGCTCACGATTGGCTGATCCAGTGGATTCGGGAGACTAAAGAACGTCAGGAGAAGATCCAGGCCAAGCCAATCAGAGACAGCAGCCAACTCAGAGAGCAACTGCAGCAAGAGAAGGTATCTGGCACTGTCTCAGGGCATGGGGAACCCAGAGCATGAGGAATGCAGGGGAGAGGGGAATGTAGGGGATGGTGAATCCAGAGGGGTGGGGAATGCAGGCAAGACGGGAATCTAGAGGGGAGAGGGGAAAGCAGGGGATACTGAACCCAGAGGGGAGGGGAATGCAGCGGAAAGAGGAACACAAGCCAGAGGGGAATCTAGAGGGGAGAGGGAGTGGGGAAGGGAGCCCAGGGAGATGAGGACCAGGGAAGAGGGGGACCCAAGGAAGACAGAGCCCAGGGAAAGGGGGACCCAGGCGTGAGGAACCAAGGACATCAAGAACCAATGGGTGAGGGGTCCCAAGAAAGAAAGGAGCTCAGGGGAGAGGGAACACAAGAACATGAGAAATAGAAACAGGAGTGGAAGGAATGGAAACAGTGAATCCGCTCTGTCATTTACAACGCTCATGGCTAATCTCGAGCTTCAGGTACACTACATCTACTGGTTCCCCTTTATCTGCCCTACTTGTTACATCCTCAAAAACTATAATAAATTTGTCAAGCAGGATTTCCCTTAGTAAAACTATATTGACTTGTTCTAATCATACTCTGCTTTCCTAAGTGCATCGTTAAGATATCTTAATAATAGATTCCAGTATTTTTCCAGCAATTGATGTTAGGCTAAGTTCCTGTCTGATAGTGACCATTCCTGAATCTAAGGAATTTTGGAAAATCATAGCTAGAGCTTCCACAATCTGTGTAGCCATCTCCTTTAGAACCCTAGGGTGTAGACCTTCAGGTCTCAGGGATTTGTCAGATTTTAGTCCCTTAAGTTTCTCTAGTACTATATCTCTGCTGATGTTAATTTCCAGAATTTCCTCACTCCTTTAGCCCCTGGTTACCGTCTATTTCTGGAATGAAACTTGTGTCTTCTACTGTGAAGACAGACATAAAATATTTGTTCAATGCCTGTGCCACTTCCTTATTCCACTTGATAATTTCTCCTGTCATTGTTTCTAAGGGACCAACACTTACTTTAGTTACTCTCTCCCTTTTTATATACTTATCAAAGCTCTTACAATCTCTTTGTATATTTCTGGCTAGTCTACTCTCATGCCCCATTTTTTTCCTTTTTATTGTTGTGATCCCAACTGATGTTACCACTGGACAAATCAGATCCAGGGTGGAACCCGGCTTGATAGATCCTAACTTTTTGTTTAGAAACGTGGAGAGTGGCTACTGAACAGAGTCACAGGAGTCGGCTGATGAACTTTTAACAAATGAATAAATTGCTATTGATATATGCAGATTTGTAAGGATAACACAAGTTACAAAAGCTCTTATACTCTAATATTCACAGTGAGTACACAGTCCATGTAAACCCAATAGGCAACCTGTGGTCAGACACACCACACTCTGAAACCAAGCGACAGATGAAACCCCAAACAGATGTTATGGATCTCTCATCAGCGCCCCCCAGACACTGGTTACACTGTGAGCCAACCAGTCTCATTGAACTCCGTCTTTCACACGAGGGTTTCCGATCTCCACTCTCCAAGAACTCGCTTTAGAATCTTCTCCCAAACCAACATTTTCTCTCAGACCTTCCACAAGAGTCCACCTCCAGGGTTTCAGACTCTCCTTCTGATGTTCCTCTCCCCTGGATCACCATGTGCATTAAGCTTTCTTCCACACTCTCTCTCTCTCTCTGACTCAGCCGTGCCAACAGAACACCACTGCTTCACATGTCCATAGTAAAGAGTTACAGACCTTCAGCTGTCCCCTTGGATCTTCCAGCTTCTCCCAAGCCCATCTTGCTTTAAATCTGCTTCCTACAGCTTTCTTCTCTTTAAACTTTTCTCTGCTCCTCACTCTTCACTTCACTTAACAGAACTTTTTCCAGATTCTTGTTCTTATCCTTTAACTGAACTGTCCTCTTGTGACCTTTCCTGTTCCACTCCCCTGGTTTTTGGGACTTTCTTCTTTAGTTTCTGGAACCTGGTTTGCAGTTTCCTCTCCTGTCCAGCCTCTCTTGGCAGTTGGCTTGAGCTTTAGTTTGGGACTTGCTATCTGTCCCTCTGCTCTCCAACCTCTCTCGAATCCTGGCTTCAACTGAACATTGGTTTGGGACTGGTTATCTGCCCCTTCTAGGCTGCTTCTGCTGGCAGCTGCTTCCAACTGAACTCAAACTGCTTTTTCAGTTTTGTGTGTGTGTGTTTGTGTCTGTGTATGTGTGGTGGGAGGGGGAGGGGGTTGCGGGTTGGGGGGGCTCCCTCTCTGGACCCCTGTTGCCAGGTTATAGCACAGTTTTTTCTAATTTGTTTGTCTTCCCTTCCCTTCAAGAGTCATAAAATCTTCATTAAAATGTAGGCATCTTTTAAATTGAAACTAAAACTCAACTTCTCCTTTTCTTAACACAAGAAATACAAATCAAACTTAAACATTAAAGTTAAAACTCATTCCTAACACCCACAAATACAAATATACCCTACTTAATCAACCTCTATCTCCTAAAAGAAGGTGGGAGAATGGGGTTGAGAAACTTGTCAGTCATGATTGAATGGCGGAGCAGACTCGATGGGCCAAATGGCATAATTTCTGCTCCTATGTCTTATGGTCTCTAACATTATCAACTTTTTGGTGTCCCTTTGCTGGTTTCTAAAACACTTCCAATCCTCAGACTTGTTACTGTTTTCACAATATTGTAAACCTCTTCCTTTAATCCAATGCTATCCTTAATTCCCTGAGTCAGTCACGGATGGGTGTTTATCCTTAATTCCCTGAGTCAATCACGGATGGGAGTTTCTTGATGAGTTTTTGTTTTTCAATGGAATGTAATTTTGTTGGGCATTTTGAATTATTTCTTTAAATGTTTCCCACTGTTCATTTTCCTCCATACCTCTTAGTCTATTTACCCAATTAATCTTAGCCCGTTCTCCCCCAATACCTATGTAATTGGCTTTGTCTAAATTTAAGATTCTTGTTTGTGATTGGGGTGTGTCATTTTCAAACTAACATTGCGTTGAATTATATTATGATCACTATATCCTAGTGGATCTTTTACTCTGCCATTACTAATTAACCCTGCTTTATTACACAATACTAGATCTAACTTAGCTTTATCCTAGTCAGTTTCACAACACATTGCTTCAGGAAAGTGATGAAAACATTCTACAAACTCATCTTCCAAACTCCCCTTTATTGTCACAACCCATATGAAGATTAAAGTCCTCTACAATTCTTACATTTCCTTTGTTACCCATTCCAATAATTTCTTGTTCAATGGTATAACTACTGTTAGGGGGACTATAAATTACTCGAACCAGCAATTTCTGACCTTTTTTTATTCATTCATGGGATGTGGGCATCGCTGGCTGGGCCAGCATTTATTGCCCATGCCTAGTTGCTCTTGAGAAGTCGGTGGTGCTGTTAGGAAGAAACTTTTGCTATTCCTCATTTTCACACATACTGATTCTATTTCATGATCTTCAGAGGCCAGATCCTTTCTCACTAATGTCCTTATGTCACCCTTTCCTAGCAGGGATACCCTTCCTCCTTTTCCATTCTCTGTCTTTCTGAAATATTTTGTAACCTGGAATATTTAATTCACATCCTTGATCACCTTGTAACCATGTCTCTGTAATGGGGATTAGATCAAAACCATTTAATTCTACTAGTTCATCTATCTTATTGCAGATGCTTCATGTATTCAGATAAAGAATCTTTAATTTCATTATTTAACTTCTATTCCGTGTAATGGCCTTATTCGCTGGTGTTAATGTCAAACTCTCTGTCCCTTCCTGACCTACTGTTTGTCTTTACCCACACTGCTATAATGTTCGGATATCTCGACCTTTCTCTATGGATTTCTCAATCTCCCTTCACCCACACCCCCACCCCCTCCCACCCTGTCAGTTTAAAGCTCTCTCCCCCTAGTTATACGATTGGCCAGACCACTGTCCCAGCCCAGTTCAGGTGCAGCCCATCCCAGTGGAATAGCTCACTCTTCCCTGACACCAGTGACCCATGAATTGAAACCCCTTCTTCCCACACCACTCCATGAGCCATGGGTTTAATTCTCTAATCTGCCTGACCCGATGCCAATTGGCGTGTGCCTCAGATAACAGTCCATGGATGATTCCCTTTGATGTTTTGCATTTTTGTTTGGACCCTAACTCCTCAAATCCTCGTCAGTAGAACCAGGAATGATGTTCTGCTATGGCATTGGTTCCCGTGTGGACCAAGACAACTGATCCTCCCCCTCCCACTCCAAGATCCTCTCTAGCCACAAGGAGATGCCCTTAACCCTGGCACCAGGCAGGCAACACAACCTTCAGAGCTCCTGGGTGTGGCTGCAGAGAACAGTATCTATCCCCCTAACTATACTGTCTCCTATCACTGCCACATTCCTCTTTACTCTCCCCACTTGAATGGCATCAATCACCATGGTGCCATGGTCAGTCCTTCACCTCATCCACACAGGTAGCAAGCACCTCATACCCTGCTGGACAAAGTCAGGGGCTGAGGCTCCTCCATCACTTCATGCTAATTCCCCTTACCTGCCTGACTCGCAGCCGCACCCTCCTGTCCCTGACCACTGACTAACTCTAAGGTTCTGCCTAATCTAAGGGGAGTGACTGCCTCCTGGAACAAAGTGTCCAGGTAGCTCTCCCCCTCCCCAATGCCCCGCAATGTCCACAACTCAGACTCCAGCTCAGAAACTCGGAGCTGAAATTATGGAAGCTGCAGACGCTTCCTGCAGATCTGGTTTTCCGGGATTGCAGTGCATTCCCCAGATTCCCACATGCTACAGTCACAGCACACCACCAGCCCTGCCATCTCTGTCCAACCTTATTGATTTAATTAGTTAATAATGTACACACAGAAAGTCATAGTAAGTTACACTAACCAGCTTGGAGATAAAGGAAGAAATCTCACCAGCTACAGTAGGTTACAGGATGCTATAGGAAACAGTGCCCCTTTCCCCCTCTGCACCAAATTGCCCTCAGGGCAGAATGTTTAGCCCAGTAGGAGGGCGTGTGCCCAACCCGCTTGAGCTCAAAACAGCGCATGATGAGATTGGGCGAGCGTCCCAATTCCATCCCACGCTAGCGCGAAGTTCTGGTCTGCGGGCGGGAGGTTCCGGTCAGCGGGCGCGAAGTTCCGGTCAGCGGGCGGGAGGTTCCGGTCTGCGGGCGCGAAGTTCTGGTCTGCGGGCGGGCGGTTCCGGTCTGCGGGCGGGAGGTTCCGGTCTGCGGGCGGGAGGTTCCGGTCAGCGGGCGGGAGGTTCCGGTCAGCGGGCGGGAGGTTCCGGTCAGCGGGCGGGAGGTTCCGGTCAGCGGGCGGGAGGTTCCGGTCTGCGGGCGGGAGGTTCCGGTCAGCGGGCGGGTGCGAGAGTCGGAATTGCGCCCACTGACAATTAAGAGGCAGTTAATCCCATGAAAGTTCCATTTGTCCCCGATTTTTCGTGGTCCGTCCAGCTGCAGATCCAGCTGCAGATACAGATGCAGATCCAGCTGCAGATGCAGATCCAGCTGCAGATGCAGATCCAGCTACAGATGCAGATGCAGATC
>NC_054469.1:1837056-1839556 GCF_017639515.1 Carcharodon carcharias
GTTAGGGTTATGGTTAGGGTTAGTGTTAGGGTTAAGGTGGGAGAGCATTAGGGTTATAGTTAGTTTTAGTGTTGGGGTTAGGGTTAGGGTTAGATTTAGGGGTTAGGGGTTAGGGTTAGATTTAGGGTTAGGGCATTAGGGTTAGGGTTAGATTTAGGGTTAGGGTTTTGCCCCGCATTAGGGTTCGGGTTAGGTTTATGGTTAGGGTTAGTGTTAGGGGTAGGGTAGAGTTAAGGATAGGGTAGGGTTAGGTTTAGGGTTGGGTTTGGGGTGAAGGTGAGTGTTAGGGTTAGGGTTAGGGTTACAGAACGTTATGGTTAGGGTTAGGGTTGGGGGTCAGGTTTAGTTTTATGGGCTAGGGTTCGGGTTAGGGTTAGGTCTAGGCCTAGTTTAGTGTTAGGGCTAGGCTAGTGTTAGGGCTAGGGCTAGGGTGAGGGTTTGGGTTATGGTTAGGGATAAGGATTGGGTTAGTGTTTAGGGTTAGGGTTAGGGGTTAGGGTTAGGTTTAGGCTATTACTGATTAGGTGTTAGGAAAACAGCTTAGGGTTTCGTTTAGAGCTAGGGTTAGGATTAGGGATAGGGTTAGGTCTAGGGTTGGGTTAGGGTTAGGGTTATGGTTAGGGTTGGGTTAGGGTTAGGGTTACAGTTTAGCGTCAGGGTTTAGGGGCAGGGCCAGGATTAGGGCCAGGGTCTGAGCCATTGTCAGGGCCATGTCCAGGGCTAGGGTTAGGGTTAGGGCTAGGGTTAGGGCTTGGGGTTAGGGTTAGGGGTTATGGTTAGGTTTAGGGATTAGGGTTAGGGTTTAGGGTGAAGGTTAGTGTATTAGTGTTAGTGTTAGGGTATTAGGGTTAGGGTTAGGGTAAGGGTTAGGGGGCGTGACATTGCTTTAGGGATAGGGTTAGGGCACTGCATTAGGGTTAGAATTAGGGTTATGGTTAGTGTTAGGGTTAGGGGTAGGTTTAGGTTTAGTGCTAGTGTTAGGGTTATGGTTAGGGTCCGGTTCAGGGACGGGGTCGGGATGGGGGTCAGGTTCGGGGTCAGGGTTAGCGTTTAGGTCTGCTTTTAGGGTTAGGGTTTGGGTTTAGGGTTAGGGTTTAGGGTTAGAGGTTAGGGTTAGCGGTTAGGGTTGGGTTTAGGGTTAGGGTTAGGGGGTTAGGGTGTTAGGGTTAGGGGTTAGGATTAGGGGTAGGGAGTTAAGGGGTTAGCGTTAGGGTTAGGGAGCTTGAGGAATGAGCGTGAGGAAAGAACGTGAGGAAGGCCATTAGGTTTGGGGTTAGAGTTAGGGTTAGGGGTTAGGGTTAGTGTTAGGGCTCGGGCTAAGGCTCGGGTTAGGGTTAGTTTTAGGGTTAGGGGTTAGGGTTAGGGTTAGAGTTAAGGGTTAGGGGTTAGGTTTAGGTTTTGCGTTAGGGCATTAGGGTTAGGGTTAGATTTAGGATTAGGGTTAGACCCCGCATTAGGGTTCGGTTAGGGTTATGGTTCGGGTTAAGGTTAGGGTTATAGTAGGGTTAGGGTTATTGCTAGGGTTAGGGTTAGGGTTAGGGTTAGGGTTAGGGTTAGGGTTAGGGTTAGGGTTAGGGTTAGGGTTAGGGTTAGGGTTAGGGTTAGGGTTAGGGTTAGGGTTAGGGTTAGGGTTAGGGTTAGGGTTAGGGTTAGGGTTAGGGTTAGGGTTAGGGTTAGGGTTAGGGTTAGGGTTAGGGTTAGGGTTAGGGTTAGGGTTAGGGTTAGGGTTAGGGTTAGGGTTAGGGTTAGGGTTAGGGTTAGGGTTAGGGTTAGGGTTAGGGTTAGGGTTAGGGTTAGGGTTAGGGTTAGGGTTAGGGTTAGGGTTAGGGTTAGGGTTAGGGTTAGGGTTAGGGTTAGGGTTAGGGTTAGGGTTAGGGTTAGGGTTAGGGTTAGGGTTAGGGTTAGGGTTAGGGTTAGGGTTAGGGTTAGGGTTAGGGTTAGGGTTAGGGTGAGGGTTAGGGTTAGGGTTAGGGATACTGTTAGCGTTAGGTTTATTGGTTAGCGTTAGGGTTAGGGTTAGTGTCAGGGTTTGAGTTGGGGGTTAGGGTTAGTGTTAAGTGTTAGGGTTAGAGTTAGTGTTAGGTCTAGTTTTGGGTTAGGGTTAGGGCTAGGCTCGGGTTAGGTCTATGGCTAGGGTGAGGATTTGGGTTATGGTTGGGGTTTAGGGTTGGGTTAGTGTTTAGGGCTAGGGTTAGGGTTAGGGATAGTGTTAGGGTCAGGGTTTGGGGTTAGGGTTAGGGTTAGGGTATTAGGTGTTAGGTGTTAGTGTTAGGTCGTGGGTTTGGTTAGGGTTAGGGCAAGGGTTAGGGTTAGGGGTTAGCGTTAGAGTTTGGGTTAGGGGTTAGGGTTAGATTTAGGGTTAGGGCATTAGGGTTAGGGTTAGATTTAGGGTTAGGGTTTTGCCCCGCATTAGGATTTGCGTTAGGTTTATGGTTAGGGTTTGTGTTAGGGGTAGGGTAGGGTTAAGGTTAGGGTATGGTTAGGGTTGGGGTTGGGTTTG
>NC_054469.1:1849556-1856340 GCF_017639515.1 Carcharodon carcharias
TATGGTTAGGTTAGGGTTAGGGGTAGGTGTAGGATTAGGGCTAGGGTTAAGGTTATGGTTTGAGTCTGGTTCAGTGTCGGGCTCGGGATGGGGGTCAGGTTCGTGGTCAGGGTTAGTGTTTAGTTCAGGATTTAGGTTTAGGGTTTGGGTTTAGGGTTAGGGTTTAGGGTTAGAGGTTAGGTTTACCCGTTAGGGTTGTGGTTAGGGTTAAGTTTAGACGGTTAGAGTGTTAGAGTTAGGGGTTAGGTTTAGGGGTAGGGGGTTAGGGGGTTAACGTTAGGGTTAGGGTGCTTCAGCAGGGAGCGTGAGGAAAGAGTGTGAGGAAGGCCCATTATGTTCGGGGTTAGGGTTAGAGTTAGGGGTTAGGGTTAGGGTTAGGATTAGGGTTAGGGTTAGGGTTATGGTTAGGGTTAGGGTTAGGGTTAGGGTTAGGGTTAGGGAGGGAGCGCATTAGGGGTTAGGGTTAGGGTTAGGGTTAGGGTTAGGGTTAGGGTTAGGGTTAGGGTTAGGGTTAGGGTTAGGGTTAGGGTTAGGGTTAGGGTTAGGGTTAGGGTTAGGGTTAGGGTTAGGGTTAGGGTTAGGGTTAGGGTTAGGGTTAGGGTTAGGGTTAGGGTTAGGGTTAGGGTTAGGGTTAGGGTTAGGGTTAGGGTTAGGGTTAGGGTTAGGGTTAGGGTTAGGGTTAGGGTTAGGGTTAGGGTTAGGGTTAGGGTTAGGGTTAGGGTTAGGGTTAGGGTTAGGGTTAGGGTTAGGGTTAGGGTTAGGGTTAGGGTTAGGGTTAGGGTTAGGGTTAGGGTTAGGGTTAGGGTTAGGGTTAGGGTTAGGGTTAGGGTTAGGGTTAGGGTTAGGGTTAGGGTTAGGGTTAGGGTTAGGGTTAGGGTTAGGGTTAGGGTTAGGGTTAGGGTTAGGGTTAGGGTTAGGGTTAGGGTTAGGGTTAGGGTTAGGGTTAGGGTTAGGGTTAGGGTTAGGGTTAGGGTTAGGGTTAGGGTTAGGGTTAGGGTTAGGGTTAGGGTTAGGGTTAGGGTTAGGGTTAGGGTTAGGGTTAGGGTTAGGGTTAGGGTTAGGGTTAGGGTTAGGGTTAGGGTTAGGGTTAGGGTTAGGGTTAGGGTTAGGGTTAGGGTTAGGGTTAGGGTTAGGGTTAGGGTTAGGGTTAGGGTTAGGGTTAGGGTTAGGGTTAGGGTTAGGGTTAGGGTTAGGGTTAGGGTTAGGGTTAGGGTTAGGGTTAGGGTTAGGGTTAGGGTTAGGGTTAGGGTTAGGGTTAGGGTTAGGGTTAGGGTTAGGGTTAGGGTTAGGGTTAGGGTTAGGGTTAGGGTTAGGGTTAGGGTTAGGGTTAGGGTTAGGGTTAGGGTTAGGGTTAGGGTTAGGGTTAGGGTTAGGGTTAGGGTTAGGGTTAGGGTTAGGGTTAGGGTTAGGGTTAGGGTTAGGGTTAGGGTTAGGGTTAGGGTTAGGGTTAGGGTTAGGGTTAGGGTTAGGGTTAGGGTTAGGGTTAGGGTTAGGGTTAGGGTTAGGGTTAGGGTTAGGGTTAGGGTTAGGGTTAGGGTTAGGGTTAGGGTTAGGGTTAGGGTTAGGGTTAGGGTTAGGGTTAGGGTTAGGGTTAGGGTTAGGGTTAGGGTTAGGGTTAGGGTTAGGGTTAGGGTTAGGGTTAGGGTTAGGGTTAGGGTTAGGGTTAGGGTTAGGGTTAGGGTTAGGGTTAGGGTTAGGGTTAGGGTTAGGGTTAGGGTTAGGGTTAGGGTTAGGGTTAGGGTTAGGGTTAGGGTTAGGGTTAGGGTTAGGGTTAGGGTTAGGGTTAGGGTTAGGGTTAGGGTTAGGGTTAGGGTTAGGGTTAGGGTTAGGGTTAGGGTTAGGGTTAGGGTTAGGGTTAGGGTTAGGGTTAGGGTTAGGGTTAGGGTTAGGGTTAGGGTTAGGGTTAGGGTTAGGGTTAGGGTTAGGGTTAGGGTTAGGGTTAGGGTTAGGGTTAGGGTTAGGGTTAGGGTTAGGGTTAGGGTTAGGGTTAGGGTTAGGGTTAGGGTTAGGGTTAGGGTTAGGGTTAGGGTTAGGGTTAGGGTTAGGGTTAGGGTTAGGGTTAGGGTTAGGGTTAGGGTTAGGGTTAGGGTTAGGGTTAGGGTTAGGGTTAGGGTTAGGGTTAGGGTTAGGGTTAGGGTTAGGGTTAGGGTTAGGGTTAGGGTTAGGGTTAGGGTTAGGGTTAGGGTTAGGGTTAGGGTTAGGGTTAGGGTTAGGGTTAGGGTTAGGGTTAGGGTTAGGGTTAGGGTTAGGGTTAGGGTTAGGGTTAGGGTTAGGGTTAGGGTTAGGGTTAGGGTTAGGGTTAGGGTTAGGGTTAGGGTTAGGGTTAGGGTTAGGGTTAGGGTTAGGGTTAGGGTTAGGGTTAGGGTTAGGGTTAGGGTTAGGGTTAGGGTTAGGGTTAGGGTTAGGGTTAGGGTTAGGGTTAGGGTTAGGGTTAGGGTTAGGGTTAGGGTTAGGGTTAGGGTTAGGGTTAGGGTTAGGGTTAGGGTTAGGGTTAGGGTTAGGGTTAGGGTTAGGGTTAGGGTTAGGGTTAGGGTTAGGGTTAGGGTTAGGGTTAGGGTTAGGGTTAGGGTTAGGGTTAGGGTTAGGGTTAGGGTTAGGGTTAGGGTTAGGGTTAGGGTTAGGGTTAGGGTTAGGGTTAGGGTTAGGGTTAGGGTTAGGGTTAGGGTTAGGGTTAGGGTTAGGGTTAGGGTTAGGGTTAGGGTTAGGGTTAGGGTTAGGGTTAGGGTTAGGGTTAGGGTTAGGGTTAGGGTTAGGGTTAGGGTTAGGGTTAGGGTTAGGGTTAGGGTTAGGGTTAGGGTTAGGGTTAGGGTTAGGGTTAGGGTTAGGGTTAGGGTTAGGGTTAGGGTTAGGGTTAGGGTTAGGGTTAGGGTTAGGGTTAGGGTTAGGGTTAGGGTTAGGGTTAGGGTTAGGGTTAGGGTTAGGGTTAGGGTTAGGGTTAGGGTTAGGGTTAGGGTTAGGGTTAGGGTTAGGGTTAGGGTTAGGGTTAGGGTTAGGGTTAGGGTTAGGGTTAGGGTTAGGGTTAGGGTTAGGGTTAGGGTTAGGGTTAGGGTTAGGGTTAGGGTTAGGGTTAGGGTTAGGGTTAGGGTTAGGGTTAGGGTTAGGGTTAGGGTTAGGGTTAGGGTTAGGGTTAGGGTTAGGGTTAGGGTTAGGGTTAGGGTTAGGGTTAGGGTTAGGGTTAGGGTTAGGGTTAGGGTTAGGGTTAGGGTTAGGGTTAGGGTTAGGGTTAGGGTTAGGGTTAGGGTTAGGGTTAGGGTTAGGGTTAGGGTTAGGGTTAGGGTTAGGGTTAGGGTTAGGGTTAGGGTTAGGGTTAGGGTTAGGGTTAGGGTTAGGGTTAGGGTTAGGGTTAGGGTTAGGGTTAGGGTTAGGGTTAGGGTTAGGGTTAGGGTTAGGGTTAGGGTTAGGGTTAGGGTTAGGGTTAGGGTTAGGGTTAGGGTTAGGGTTAGGGTTAGGGTTAGGGTTAGGGTTAGGGTTAGGGTTAGGGTTAGGGTTAGGGTTAGGGTTAGGGTTAGGGTTAGGGTTAGGGTTAGGGTTAGGGTTAGGGTTAGGGTTAGGGTTAGGGTTAGGGTTAGGGTTAGGGTTAGGGTTAGGGTTAGGGTTAGGGTTAGGGTTAGGGTTAGGGTTAGGGTTAGGGTTAGGGTTAGGGTTAGGGTTAGGGTTAGGGTTAGGGTTAGGGTTAGGGTTAGGGTTAGGGTTAGGGTTAGGGTTAGGGTTAGGGTTAGGGTTAGGGTTAGGGTTAGGGTTAGGGTTAGGGTTAGGGTTAGGGTTAGGGTTAGGGTTAGGGTTAGGGTTAGGGTTAGGGTTAGGGTTAGGGTTAGGGTTAGGGTTAGGGTTAGGGTTAGGGTTAGGGTTAGGGTTAGGGTTAGGGTTAGGGTTAGGGTTAGGGTTAGGGTTAGGGTTAGGGTTAGGGTTAGGGTTAGGGTTAGGGTTAGGGTTAGGGTTAGGGTTAGGGTTAGGGTTAGGGTTAGGGTTAGGGTTAGGGTTAGGGTTAGGGTTAGGGTTAGGGTTAGGGTTAGGGTTAGGGTTAGGGTTAGGGTTAGGGTTAGGGTTAGGGTTAGGGTTAGGGTTAGGGTTAGGGTTAGGGTTAGGGTTAGGGTTAGGGTTAGGGTTAGGGTTAGGGTTAGGGTTAGGGTTAGGGTTAGGGTTAGGGTTAGGGTTAGGGTTAGGGTTAGGGTTAGGGTTAGGGTTAGGGTTAGGGTTAGGGTTAGGGTTAGGGTTAGGGTTAGGGTTAGGGTTAGGGTTAGGGTTAGGGTTAGGGTTAGGGTTAGGGTTAGGGTTAGGGTTAGGGTTAGGGTTAGGGTTAGGGTTAGGGTTAGGGTTAGGGTTAGGGTTAGGGTTAGGGTTAGGGTTAGGGTTAGGGTTAGGGTTAGGGTTAGGGTTAGGGTTAGGGTTAGGGTTAGGGTTAGGGTTAGGGTTAGGGTTAGGGTTAGGGTTAGGGTTAGGGTTAGGGTTAGGGTTAGGGTTAGGGTTAGGGTTAGGGTTAGGGTTAGGGTTAGGGTTAGGGTTAGGGTTAGGGTTAGGGTTAGGGTTAGGGTTAGGGTTAGGGTTAGGGTTAGGGTTAGGGTTAGGGTTAGGGTTAGGGTTAGGGTTAGGGTTAGGGTTAGGGTTAGGGTTAGGGTTAGGGTTAGGGTTAGGGTTAGGGTTAGGGTTAGGGTTAGGGTTAGGGTTAGGGTTAGGGTTAGGGTTAGGGTTAGGGTTAGGGTTAGGGTTAGGGTTAGGGTTAGGGTTAGGGTTAGGGTTAGGGTTAGGGTTAGGGTTAGGGTTAGGGTTAGGGTTAGGGTTAGGGTTAGGGTTAGGGTTAGGGTTAGGGTTAGGGTTAGGGTTAGGGTTAGGGTTAGGGTTAGGGTTAGGGTTAGGGTTAGGGTTAGGGTTAGGGTTAGGGTTAGGGTTAGGGTTAGGGTTAGGGTTAGGGTTAGGGTTAGGGTTAGGGTTAGGGTTAGGGTTAGGGTTAGGGTTAGGGTTAGGGTTAGGGTTAGGGTTAGGGTTAGGGTTAGGGTTAGGGTTAGGGTTAGGGTTAGGGTTAGGGTTAGGGTTAGGGTTAGGGTTAGGGTTAGGGTTAGGGTTAGGGTTAGGGTTAGGGTTAGGGTTAGGGTTAGGGTTAGGGTTAGGGTTAGGGTTAGGGTTAGGGTTAGGGTTAGGGTTAGGGTTAGGGTTAGGGTTAGGGTTAGGGTTAGGGTTAGGGTTAGGGTTAGGGTTAGGGTTAGGGTTAGGGTTAGGGTTAGGGTTAGGGTTAGGGTTAGGGTTAGGGTTAGGGTTAGGGTTAGGGTTAGGGTTAGGGTTAGGGTTAGGGTTAGGGTTAGGGTTAGGGTTAGGGTTAGGGTTAGGGTTAGGGTTAGGGTTAGGGTTAGGGTTAGGGTTAGGGTTAGGGTTAGGGTTAGGGTTAGGGTTAGGGTTAGGGTTAGGGTTAGGGTTAGGGTTAGGGTTAGGGTTAGGGTTAGGGTTAGGGTTAGGGTTAGGGTTAGGGTTAGGGTTAGGGTTAGGGTTAGGGTTAGGGTTAGGGTTAGGGTTAGGGTTAGGGTTAGGGTTAGGGTTAGGGTTAGGGTTAGGGTTAGGGTTAGGGTTAGGGTTAGGGTTAGGGTTAGGGTTAGGGTTAGGGTTAGGGTTAGGGTTAGGGTTAGGGTTAGGGTTAGGGTTAGGGTTAGGGTTAGGGTTAGGGTTAGGGTTAGGGTTAGGGTTAGGGTTAGGGTTAGGGTTAGGGTTAGGGTTAGGGTTAGGGTTAGGGTTAGGGTTAGGGTTAGGGTTAGGGTTAGGGTTAGGGTTAGGGTTAGGGTTAGGGTTAGGGTTAGGGTTAGGGTTAGGGTTAGGGTTAGGGTTAGGGTTAGGGTTAGGGTTAGGGTTAGGGTTAGGGTTAGGGTTAGGGTTAGGGTTAGGGTTAGGGTTAGGGTTAGGGTTAGGGTTAGGGTTAGGGTTAGGGTTAGGGTTAGGGTTAGGGTTAGGGTTAGGGTTAGGGTTAGGGTTAGGGTTAGGGTTAGGGTTAGGGTTAGGGTTAGGGTTAGGGTTAGGGTTAGGGTTAGGGTTAGGGTTAGGGTTAGGGTTAGGGTTAGGGTTAGGGTTAGGGTTAGGGTTAGGGTTAGGGTTAGGGTTAGGGTTAGGGTTAGGGTTAGGGTTAGGGTTAGGGTTAGGGTTAGGGTTAGGGTTAGGGTTAGGGTTAGGGTTAGGGTTAGGGTTAGGGTTAGGGTTAGGGTTAGGGTTAGGGTTAGGGTTAGGGTTAGGGTTAGGGTTAGGGTTAGGGTTAGGGTTAGGGTTAGGGTTAGGGTTAGGGTTAGGGTTAGGGTTAGGGTTAGGGTTAGGGTTAGGGTTAGGGTTAGGGTTAGGGTTAGGGCTAGGGTTAGGGTTAGGGATAGTGTTAGGGTCAGGGTTTGGGGTTAGGGTTAGGGTTAGGGTATTAGGTGTTAGGTGTTAGTGTTAGGTCGTGGGTTTGGTTAGGGTTAGGGCAAGGGTTAGGGTTAGGGGTTAGCGTTAGAGTTTGGGTTTAGGGGTTAGGGTTAGATTTAGGGTTAGGGCATTAGGGTTAGGGTTAGATTTAGGGTTAGGGTTTTGCCCCGCATTAGGATTTGCGTTAGGTTTATGGTTAGGGTTTGTGTTAGGGGTAGGGTAGGGTTAAGGTTAGGGTATGGTTAGGGTTGGGGTTGGGTTTGGGTTGAGGGTGAGTGTTAGGGTTAGGGTTAGGGTTACGGAGCGTTATGGTTAGGGTTAGGCTTGGGGGTCAGGTTTTGTTTTAGGGGCTAGTTTTTGGGTTAGGGTTATGTCTAGGCCTGGTTTAGTGTTAGGGCTAGGCTAGTGTTAG